>NW_027045915.1:22500-41714 GCF_025399875.1 Dalotia coriaria | reverse complement strand
AATTTAAAAAATTTTTAAAAAATTTTATTTTAAAAAAAGCCTTTTACAACGCTTTAATTTAAAAACGCTAAAAAACCGAAATTTTAACGGTTTTTTTAAATATTGGTTTTTTAAATTTTCCTTTAAAAAATGTTAAAATTTTAAAAGCAAAAGATTTTAGATTTGGTTTAAACGCGTAAAACGCTAAAACAAAAATTTTTTTTTTTTTTTTTATTGCTTTTTAAAGATCACAATGCTTGAAAATGTTAACAAAACAGCAGTTTTGAGTTTAACTGCGTTTTAACGCGTAAAACAGCATAAAACGACGAATTTTTATTTTTCGTTTTTTTATTAATATTGCTTCTATTTGAACGATTTCAACGATCTAAAATGCTTGAAAATGCTTTTTTTGAAAACAGCACGTTTTGAGTTTTAACGCGTTTTAACGAAACAGCAAAAAAACGACGAAATTTTATTATTCGTTTTTATTAATATTGCGTTTTTTTGAACGATTTCAACGATCTAAAATGCTTGAAAATGCTTTTTTTGCAAAACAGCACGTTTTGAGTTTAATCTGCTTTTTTAAGGGTAAAACACAAAAAAACGACAAATTTTTTATTATTCTTTTTTATTAATTTTTTCTTTTTGAACGATTTCAACGATCAAAATGTTTAAAAATGCTTATTTGGCAAAACAGCACGTTTTGAGTTTTAATCGCGTTTAACGCGAAAAACAAAAAAACGACGAAATTTTTATTATTCGTTTTTATTAATTTGCGTCTATTTGAACGTTGAAACTTAAAAAATGCTTGAAAATGTTTTTTAGCAAAACAGCACGTTTGAGCTTTAATCTTTCCAAACGCAAAAAACACAAAAAAAAATTTTATTATTCGTTTTTTTTTTATTCCATTTAAATTTAAGTTAAAAAGCAAAATTTTATTTTGCAAAACCCCGTTTTATTTTTTAATTTTTTTTAACGCGAAAAAATCGAAATTTTTTTATTTTCGTTTTTTTTTAAAATTTTGCTTTTTTGAACGATTTAAAGTTTAAAAATGTTTTTAAAATTTTTTTTGGCAAAACAGATTTTATTTTTTTCTTTTTTTTTAAAACGATAAAAACGACAAATTTTAATTTTTCTTTTTCAAGCCTTTTAAAGTTTCCGTTAAAACCTTAAAAGCTTTTTTTAAAAAAACGATTTTTTTTTTTTAAATTGGGTTTTAAGGGTAAAACACTAAAAGCTTTTAATTTTTTTTAAAAAGCCTTTTGAACGTTTAACGCTAAAAGCAAAAAAAGTTTTTTTTTAAAAAACGGTTTTTAAAAATCCTTTAAGGGTAAAAAATTTAAAAAGGAAATTTTTATTTTTTTAAAAGCGTTATTTAACGTTTAACGTTAAAATTTTTTAAAAAGCATTTTAAAAAAACCTTTTTTATTTTTAATTGCGTTTAAACTTAAAAAGTAAAAGCTTTTTTTAACTTTTTTATTAATTTGCTTTTTTTTAACGTTTTAACGAAAAAAATTTTAAAATTTATTTTAGCAAAACAGCACGTTTTGAGTTTAATCTGCGTTTAACGGTAAAACGCAAAAACGACAAATTTTTATTATCGTTTTATTAATATTGCGTCTATTGAACGATTTCAACGATCTAAAAATGCTTGAAAATGCTTATTTTAGCAAAACAGCACGTTTTGAGTTTTATTCTGCGTTTTAACGCGTAAAACAGCATAAAACGACGAAATTTTATTATTCGTTTTATTTTATTGCGTCTATTTGAACGATTTCAACGATCTAAAAATGCTTGAAAATGCTTATTTTAGAAAAACAGCACGTTTTGAGTTTTAATCTGCGTTTTAACGCAAAACAGCATAAAAACGACGAAATTTTATTATTCGTTTTTTTAATATTGCTTCTATTTGAACGATTTCAACGATCTAAAAATGCTTAAAATGCTTTATTTTAGCAAAACAGCACGTTTTGAGTTTTAATCTGCGTTTAACGCGTAAACAGCATAAAAACGACGAATTTTTTATTATTCGTTTTTATTAATATTGCGTCTATTTGAACGATTTCAACGATCTAAAATGCTTGAAAATGCTTAGTTAGCAAAACAGCACGTTTTGAGCTTTTATTCTGCGTTTTAACGCGTAAAACAGCATAAAAACGACGAAATTTTTATTATTTGTTTTTATTTTATTGCGTCTATTTGAACGATTTCAACGATCTAAAAGTTTGGGAAATGCTTATTTTAGCAAAACAGCACGTTTTGAGTTTTAATCGGCGTTTTAACGCGAAAAAACAGCATAAAAACGACAAATTTTTTTATTATTGTTTTATTAAGATTGCTTCATTTGAACGATTTCAACGATTTAAAATGCTTGAAAATGCTTATTTTAGCAAAACAGCACGATTTGAGCTTTAATCGCGTTTTAACGCGTAAAACAGCATAAAACACGAATTTTTTTATTATTCGTTTTTATTAATATTGCCTCTATTTGAACGATTTCAACGATCTAAAATGCTTGAAAATGCTTATTTTAAAGCAAAACAGCAAGTTTTGAGTTTTAATCTGCGTTTTAACGCGTAAAACAGCATATAAAACGACGAATTTTTATTATTCGTTTTTATTAATATTGCATCTATTTGAAGGGATTTCAACGATCTAAAATGCTTGAAAATGCTTATTTTGCAAACAGCACGTTTTGAGCTTTATTCTGCGTTTTAACGCGTAAAACAGCATAAAACGACGAAATTTTTTATTTGTTTTTATTTTATTGCGTCTATTTGAACGATTTCAACGATCTAAAATGCTTGAAAATGCTTATTTGCAAAACAGCATGATTCGAGCTTTAATCGCGTTTTAACGCGTAAAACAAAAAACGACGAAATTTTTATTATTCGTTTTTATTAATATTGCGTCTATTTGAACGATTTCAACGATCTAAAATACTTGAAAATGCTTATTTTAGCAAAAAAAAGCACGTTTTGAGCTTTAATCTGCGTTTTAACGCGTAAAACAGCATAAAAACGACGACATTTTTATTATTTGTTTTTATTTTTATTGCGTCTATTTGAACGATTTCAACGATCTAAAATGCTTGAAAATGCTTATTTTAGCAAAACAGCAGGATTCGAGCTTTAATCTGCGTTTTAACGCTAAAACATCATAAAAACGACGAAATTTTTATTATTCTTTTTTTTTTTAATATTGCTTCTATTTGAACGATTTCAACGATCTAAAATGCTTGAAAATGCTTATTTTAGCAAAACAGCACGTTTTGAGCTTTAATCTGCGTTTAACGCGTAAAACAGCATAAAACGACGAATTTTTATTAATATTGCGTCTATTTGAACGATTTCAACGATCTAAAATGCTTGAAAATGCTTATTTTAGCAAAACAGCACGTTTTGAGCTTTAATCTGCGTTTTAACGCGTAAAACAGCATAAAAACGACGAAATTTTTATTATTCGTTTTTTTAATATTGCTTCTATTTGAACGATTTGAACGATCTAAAATGCTTGAAAATGCTTATTTTAGCAAAACAGCACGTTTTGAGCTTTAATCTGCGTTTTAACGCGTAAAACAGCATAAAAACGACGAATTTTTATTATTCGTTTTTATTAATATTGCGTCTATTTGAACGATTTCAACGATCTAAAAATGCTTGAAAATGCTTAGTTTAGCAAAACAGCACGTTTTGAGCTTTTATTCTGCGTTTTAACGCGTAAAACAGCATAAAAACGACGAAATTTTTATTATTTGTTTTTATTTTTATTGCGTCTATTTGAACGATTTCAACGATCTAAAAAGCTTGAAAATGTTTATTTGCGCAAAACAGCACGTTTTGAGTTTAATCGGCGTTTTAATGCGTAAAACAGCATAAAAACGACGAATTTTTATTATTCGTTTTTTATTAATATTGCTTCTCTATTTGAACGATTTCAACGGATTTAAAAATGCTTGAAAATGCTTTATTTTAAAGGCAAAAACAGCACGATTTGAGCTTTAATCTGCGTTTCTTTAACGCGTAAAACAGCATAAAAACGACGCACTTTTTATTATTCGTTTTTTAATAATATTGCTTCTATTTGAAACGACTTCAACGATCTAAAAATGCTTGAAAAAATGCTTATTTTAGCAAAAGAGCACGTTTTGAGTTTTTTAATCTGCGTTTTAACGCGTAAAACAGCATAAAAACGACGATTTTTTATTATTCGTTTTTATTAATATTGCGTCTATTTGAACGATTTCAACGATCTAAAATGCTTGAAAAATGCTTATTTTAGCAAAACAGCACGTTTTGAGCTTTTAATCTGCGCTCTTTAACGCCTAAAACCGGCATAAAAACACGAAATTTTTATTACTCCGTTTTATTAATATTGCCTCTATTTGAACGATTTCCAACGATCTAAAAATGTTTGAAAATGCTTATTTAGCAAAACAGCACGTTTTGAGCTTTAATCTGCGTTTAACGCGTAAACAGCATAAAAAACGACGAAATTTTTATTATTCGTTTTTTTAATACGTTTCTATTTGAACGATTTCAACGATCTAAAATGCTTGAAAATGTTTATTTTAAAGCAAAAACAGCACGTTTTGAGTTTTAATCTGCGTTTTAACGCGTAAAACAGCATGGCAAACGACGAATTTTTATTATTCGTTTTTATTAATACGTATCTATTTTGGAAACGATTTCAACGATCTAAAATGCTTGAAAAATGCTTATCGAAGCAAAAACAAAAGCACGTTTTGAGTTTTATTCTGCGTTTTAACGCGTAAAACAGCATAAAAAACGACGAAATTTTTATTATTTGTTTTATTTTAATGCGTCTATTTGACCGATTTCAACGATCTAAAATGCTTGAAAAATGCTTATTTTAGCAAAAACAGCATGATTCGAGCTTTAATCTGGCAGTTTTAACGCGTAAAACATCATAAAACGACGAAATTTTTATTATTCGTTTTTATTAATATTGCGTCTATTTGAACGATTTCAACGATCTAAAATGCTTGAAAATGTGCTTATTTTAGCAAAACAGCACGTTTTGAGCTTTATTCTGCGTATTAACGCGTAAAACAGCATAAAACGACGAAATTTTTATTATTCGTTTTTATTTTTATTGCGTCTACTGAACGATTTCAACGTGATCTAAAGTACGTTTGAAAATGCTTTATTTTGTAAAGCAAAACAGCATGTTTTGAGCTTTAATCTGCGTTTTAACGCAAAACAGCATAAAAACGACGAATTTTTATTATTCGTTTTTATTAATATTGCTTCTATTTGAACGATTTCAACGATCTAAAAATGCTTGAAAATGTTTATTTTAGCAAAACAGCACGTTTTGAGCTTTAATCTGAGTTTTAACGCGTAAAACAGCATAAAACACGAATTTTTATTATTCGTTTTTATTAATATTGCGTCTATTTGAACGATTTCAACGATCTAAAATGCTTGAAAATGCTTATTTTAGCAAAACAGCACGTTTTGAGTTTTAATCTGCGTTTCAATTCGCGTAAAACAGCATAAAACGACGAATTTTTATTATTCGTTTTTATTAATATTGCTCCATAAAACGACGAAATTTTTATTATTCGTTTTTATTTTTATTGTCATTTGAAACGATTTCAACGATCTAAAAATGCTTGAAAATGCTTTATTTTAGCAAAAAACAGCACGTTTTGGAGCTTTATTCTGCGTTTTAATTCGCGTAAAATAGCATAAAAACGACGAAATTTTTATTATCTTCGTTTTTATTTTTATTGCGTCTATTTGAGCGATTTCAACGATCTACAATGTTTGAAAATGCTTATTTTAAAGCAAAACAGCACGTTTTGAGCTTTAATCTGAGTTTTTAACGCGTGCAAAACAGCATAAAACGACGAATTTTTTATTATTCGTTTTTATTAATATTGCTTCTATTTGAAACGATTTCAAATCGACCCAAAATGCTTGAAAATGCTTATTATTTCAGCAAACAGCACGTTTTGAGTTTAATCTGCGTTTTAACGCGTAAAACAAGCATAAAAACGACGAAATTTTTATTATTCGTTATTAATATTGCGTCTATTTGAACGATTTCAACGATCTTAAAATGCTTGAAAATGCTATTTTAAAGCAAAAATGTTAATGTTTTGAGCTTTAATCTGCGTTTAACGCGTAAAACAGCATAAAAACGACGAATTTTTATTATCTGCTTTTTTATTAATATTGCTTCTATTTGAACGATTTCAACGATCTAAAAATGTTTGAAAATGCTTATTTTAACAAACAGCAATGCTTTGAGTTTTAATCTGCGTTTAACTCGTAAACAAAAGCATAAAAACGACGAAATTTTTTATTATTCGTTTTTATTAATATTGCGTCTATTTAAACGATTTCAACGATCTAAAATGCCTGAAAATGCTTATTTTAGCAAAACAGCACGTTTTGAGCTTTTATTCTGGCAAGTTTTAACGCGTAAAACAGCATAAAAACGACGATATTTTATTATTCGTTTTTATTTTATTGCGTCTATTTGAACGATTTCAAAGATCTAAAATGCTTCGAAATGCTTATTTGTGCTAAACAGCACGTTTTTGAGCTTTAATCTGCGTTTTAACGCGTAAAACAGCATAAAACGACGCAAATTTTTTATTATCTTTCGTTTTGCCAATATTGCTTCTATTTGAACGATTTCAACGATCTAAAAATGCTTGAAAATGCTTATTTTAGCAAAACAGCACGTTTTGAGTTTTAATCTGCGTTTCGCGTAAAACAGCATAAAACGACGAAATTTTTATTATTCGTTTTTATTAATATTGCGTCTATTTGAACGATTTCAACGATCTAAAATGCTTGGAAAATGCTTATTTTAGCAAAAACAGCACGTTTTGAGCTTTAATCTGCGTTTTAACGCGTAAAACAGCATAAAAAACGACGAAATTTTTATTATTCGTTTTTATTAATATTGCGTCTATTTGAACGATTGCAACGATCTAAAATGCTTGAAAATGCTTATTTTAGCAAAACAGCACGTTTTGAGCTTAATCGCGTTTTAACGCGTAAACAGCATAAAAAAACAACGAATTTTTTATTATTCGTTTTTATTAATATTGCTTCTATTTGAACGATTTCAACACCCAAAATTCTTTTGAAAATGCTTATTTTAACAAAACAGCACGTTTTGAGTTTTAATCTGCGTTTTAACTCGTAAAACAGCATAAAACGATAAATTTTTAATATTCGTTTTATTATTGCTTCTATTTGAACGATTTTCAACGCGGGTGATCTAAAATGCTTGAAAATGCTTATTTTAGCAAAACAGCACGTTTTGAGTTTTAATTGCGTTTTAACGCGTAAAAACAGCATTAAACGACGAATTTTTATTATTCGTTTTATTAATATTGCGTCTATTTGAACGATTTCAACGATCTAAAATGTTGAAAATGCTTATTTTAGCAAAACAGCAATGTTTTGAGTTTAATCTGCGTTTTAACGTGTAAACAGCATAAAACGACGAAATTTCTTTTTATTATTCGTTTTTATTTTATTATGTCTATTTGAACGATTTCTTAACGATCTAAATGCTCTTGAAAATGCTTTTATTTTCGCAAACAGCACGTTTTGAGTTTTAATCAGCGTTTTAACGCGTAAAACAGCATAAAAAACGACGAAATTTTTATTTTTCTTTTTTAATATTGCGTCTATTTGAACGATTTCAACGATCTAAATGCTTGAAAATGCTTAAGCAAAACAGCACGTTTTGAGCTTTAATCTGCGTTTTAACGCGTAATACAGCATAAAAACGACGAATTTTTATTATTCGTTTTTATTAATATTGCTTCTATTTGAACGATTTCAACGGGATCTAAAATGCTTGAAATGCTTATCAAACAGCATCGTTTTGAGCTTTAATCTGCGTTTTAACAAGGTAAGATGTGCATAAAAACGTTGACGTAAATTTTATTATCTGTTTTATTAATATTGGTGTCTATTTTGAACGATTTCAACGATCTAAAATGCTTTGAAAATGTTTATTTTAGCACAGCATCGTTTTGAGTTTTAATCTGCGTTTTAACGCAAAACAGCATAAAACGGTTTTAATTTTTTTATTATTCGTTTTATTAATATTGTTTCTCGTATTTGAAATGATTTCAACGATTCAAAATGTTTGAAAATGCTTATTTTGAAGCAAAAATGCCATCGTTTTGAGTTTTATTCTGGCGGGGTTTTAACGCGTAAAACAGCATGTAAAAAACGACGAAATTTTATTATCTGCTCTTTTATTTTTATTGCGTCTATTTTGGAACGATTTCAACGATCTTAAAATGCTTGAAAATGCTTTGCCTTTGAAAACAGCACGTTTTGAGTTTTAATCTGCGTTTTACAAAACAAAGCATAAAAAACGACGAATTTTTATTAATTCGTTTTTATTAATAATATTGCTTCTATTTGAACGTGATTTCAACGATCAAAATGCTGAAAATGCTTTACGCGTAAAACAGCACGTTTTGAGCTTCTCGCGAATCTGCGTTTCTAACAAGGTAAAAACAGCATGTAAAACGACGAAATTTTTTATTATTCATTTTTATTAATATTGCGTCTTATTTTGAACGATTTCAACGTGATCTAAAATGCTTGAAAATGTTTTTTCTATTTTAGCAAAACAGCACGTTTTGAGGTTTAATCTGCTTTAACGCGTAAACAGCATGTAAAAACGACGAATTTTTATTATTCGTTTTAGCTAATATTGCTTCATTTTGAACGATTTCAACGGATCTAAAAATGCTTGAAAATGCTTATTTTAGCATATAACAGCACGTTTTGAGTTTTAATCTGCGTTTTAACGCGTAAAACAGCATGTAAAAAACGACGAATTTTTTATTATTTGTTTTTTATTAATATTGCTTCTATTTGAACGATTTCAACGATCTAAAAATGCTTCGAAAATGCTTTATGAAGCAAAAGCAAAAGTAATGTTTTGAGTTTTAATTCGTTTTACCCGCTACAAAAACAGCATAAAAACGACGAATTTTTATTATTCGTTTTTATTAATATTGCGTCTATTTGAAACGACTTCAACGATCTAAAATGCTGAAAATGCTTATTTTCCGGCAAAACAGCACGTTTTGAGCGCTTCAATCTGCGTTTTAACGCGTAAAACAGCATAAAAACGCATCGCGAATTTTTTATTATTCGTTTTATTGGCCATTGCTCTATTTTGAACGATTTCAACATCTAAAATGCTTTCGAAAATGCTTATTTTAACAAAACAGCTAATGTTTTTGAGCTTTAATTCTTCGCGCAAGCTAACCTCAGTAAAATGTTACAAAACGACGAATTTTTTAGTTATTCGTTTTTATTATTGCTTCCCATTTTAAAACGATTTCAAATCGATCTAAAATGCTTATACGCTTATTTCTAAAACAGCACGTTTTGAGCTTTAATCTCGCGTTTTAACGCGTAAAGTCAGCATAAAACGGATTTTAAATTTTTCTTTATTATTCGTTTTATTAATATTGCTTCTATTTGCACCCTGATTTCAACGATCTAAAAATGTTTGAAAATGCTTATTTTAGCAAAACAGCGTCAGTTTATTTCATTCTTGTTTAAACGCGTAAAAGTTCCAGCATAAAAAAAATCACTAAAACTCTTCTTTATTATTAGTCATTATTGCGTCTATTTTGAGCGATTTCAACGATCTAAAATGCTTAAAAGATGTTAAAGCGTTTCAGCACGTTTCAAGCTTATTCCCTATGTTTTAACGCGTAAACAGCATAAAAACTACGAAATATTTATTATTCAGTTTTTGCGTATTATTTATTGCGCCCATTTGAACGATTTCAACGATCTAAAAATGCTTTTGAAAATGCTTATATTCCAGCAAACAGTAATGCTCTTGAGTTTTAAACCGCAGTTTTAACGCGTAAACAGCATAAAAAATGACGTCCTTGCCATTCGTTTTATTAATATTGTTTCTATTTCAGTTCCGATTTCAAACGGGATCTAAAATGCTGAAAATGTTTCAGGCCGCAGCAAAATAATGTTTCCGCTTAACGCTTTACGCGTAAACAGCATGTGCCCACGAATTTCGCTGCCTGCTTTTGGCTATTGGCCGTTTCTATTTGAACGATTTCAACGATCTGGGCCGCTTAGGCTGCGCGATGAAGTAAACAGCACGTTTTGAGCGCTTTATTCTGCGTATATAAGGTTAATTAATTATGTTTTTAACGCGTAAAATGTTAAGGCAAAATGACGAATTTCATTATCTCGTTTTTATTACTGCTTTCGTTTTATTTAAAACGATTTCAACGATCTAACATGCTTTTGAAAATGTTTAATTTAGCAAAACAGCACGTTTTGTGCTTAATCTGCGTTTTACCCAAAACAGCATAAAACGACGAAATTTCCTATTATTCGTTTTTATTAATATTGTTTCTATTTGGAATCTACTTTGAATGATCTAAAATGCTTGAAAATGCTTATTTCAGCAAAATGAAATGTTTGATTTTAATCTGCGTTTAACGCGTAAAAAACAGCATAAAAACCGGACGAAATTTTAGTTATTCCGTTTTTAATATTTGCCCGTTTGAACGTGATTTCAACGATCTAAAATGCTTGAAAATGCTTATCGCGTAAATGCAACAGCACGTTTATTTAATCTGCGTTTTAACCTCAAAACAGCATGTAAAAAAACGACGAATTTTGCCATTCGTTTTATTGTTTTATTTGAACGATTTCAACGACCTAAAAATGCTGATAATGCTTATTTTTAAAGCAAAACAGCACGTTTTGAGCTTTAACTGCGTTTTAACGCGTAAAGCCGCTAATAAAAACGACGAATCTTTATTTATTATTCGTTTTTATTAATATTGTTTCTATTTGAACGATTTCAACGATCTAAAATGCTTGAAAAGTTTAATATTTTAGCAAAAACAGCACGTTTTGAAAGCTTATCTCTGCGTTTCAACGCGTAAACAGCATGTGCACCATCACGAAATTTTTATTATTGGGTTTTTGCCAACATTGCGTCTATTTGAGCGATTTCAACGATTCAAAAATGCTTAAAGATGCTTGATGCAGCAAAACAGCATCGTTTTTCTTTTGTATTCTGCGTTTTAACGCGTAAAACGTTAATAAAACCACGAAATATTTATATTATTCGTTTTATTAATACTGCGTCTATTTGAACGATTTTAACGATCTAAAAATGCTTGGAAAATGTTATTTTAGCAAAACAGCACGTTTGAGTTTAACCCGCGTTTAACGCGTAAAAACAGCATGTAAAAATGACGAATTTTTTATTATCTGTTTTTATTAATATTGCTTCTATTTAAACGATTTCAACGATCTAAAATGCCGAAAATGCTTATTTTAGCAAACAGCACGTTTTGAGTTTTAAATCTGCGTTTAACGCGTAAAAAATGCGCATAAAAACGACGAATTTTTATTCGTTTTTATTACTGTTTACTTTTGAACGATTTCAACGATCTAAAATGCTTGAAAATGCCGGTATTTTTAGCAAAACAGCGTACGTTTTGAGCTTTTATTCTGCGTTTTAACGCGTAAAACAGCATAAAAACGACGAAAATTTTGCTATTCGTTTTTATTAATATTGCGTCTATTTTGAAACGGATTTCCAACGATCTAAAATGCTTGAAAATGTTTATTTTAGCAAAAACATAACGTTTTGAGCTTAATCTGCGTTTTAACGCGTGCGTAAAACAGGCATAAAATGACGAATTATTTATTATTCGTTTTTACTACTGTTTCCCATTTAAAACGATTTCCCAACGCATCTAAAATGCTTGAAAATGCTTAATTTGTAGCAAAACAGCACGTTTTGAGCTTTAATCTGCGTTTTAACGCGTAAAACAGCATAAAAACGACGTAGAAATTTTATTATTCGTTTTATTATTGCTTCTATTTGAAACGATTTCGAACGATCTTAAAAATGTTTGAAAATGCTTTATTTAGCAAAACAAAGTAACGTTTTGAAGCTTAATCTGCGTTTTAACGCGTAAAACAGCATAAAACGACGAAATTTTATTATTCGCTTTATTAATATTGCGTCTGACGGAACGATTTCAACGATCTAAAGTTTTGAAAATGCTTATTTTAGCAAAACAGCACGTTTTGAGCTTTATTCTGCGTTTTAACGCGCAAAAACAGCATGTAAAACGACGAAATTTTATTATTCGCTTTTTATTTTACGGCGTCTATTTGAACGATTTCAACGATCTAAAAATGCTTGAAAATGCTTTTATTTCAGCAAAACAGCACGTTTTGAGTTTAATCTGCGTTTTAACGCGTAAAACAGCATAAAAAAAACGACGAATTTTTATTATCTTCGTTCTTTTGCTACTACAAGCCTATTTTGAACGATTTCCAACGATCTCAAAATGCGCTTCTGAAAATGCTTATTTTAGGCAAAACAAAGCACGTTTCTTGAGCCATCTGCGTTTTAACGTGCGTAAAACAGCATAAAAACGACGGCATAAAAACGACGAAATTTTTATTATTCGTTTTTATTAATATTGCGTCTATTTCCGGAACGGATTTCAACGATCTAAAATGCTTCGAAAATGCTTATTTTAGCAAAAACAGCACGTTTTTAACTTTAATCTGCGTTTAACGCGTAAAACAGAATAAAAATGCATTTAAATTTTTATTATTCGTTTTAATATTGCTTCTATTTAAAACGATTTCAAACGATCCAAAAATGCTTGAAAATGCTTATTTTTAGCAAACAGCACGTTTTGAGCTTTAACCGCGTTTAACGCGTAAAACAGCATAAAAACGACTAAATTTTATTTTCGTTTTATTAATATTGCTTCTATTTGAACGATTTCAACGATCTAAAATGCTTGAAAATGCTTATTTAAAGCAAAACAGCACGTTTTGAGCTTTACCCGCGTTTAACGCGTAAACAGCATAAAAACGACGAATTTTTATTATTCGTTTTATTAATATTGCGTCTATTTGAACGATTTCAACGATCTAAAATGCTTGAAAATGCTTATTTTAGCAAAACAGCACGTTTCGAGTTTTAATCTGCGTTTTAACGCGTAAAACAAGTTATAAAAACGACGACATTTTTATTATTCGTTTTTTATTAATATTGCGTCTATTTGAACGATTTCAACGACTAAAATGCTTGAAAATGCTTATTTTAGCAAAAAAAAAACAGCACGTTTTGAGCTTTATTCCCGCGTTTAACGCGAAACAGCATGTAAAAACGACGAAATTTTTATTATTCGTTTTTATTTTTTATTGCGTCTATTTTGAACAATTTCAACGATCTAAAATGCTTGAAAATGCTTATTTTAGCAAAACAGCACGTTTTGAGCTTTAATCTGCGTTTTAACGCGTAAAACAGCATAAAAAACGACGAATTTTTTTATTATTCGTTTTATTAATATTGCTTCAATTTGAACGATTTCAATGATCTAAAATGCTTGAAAATGCTTTATTTTAGCAAAACAGCACGTTTTGAGCTTTAATTCGCGTTTAACGCGTAAAACAGCATAAAACGACGAAATTTTATTATTCGTTTTTATTAATATTACTTATTTGAATGATTTCAACGATCTAAAAATGCTTGAAAATGCTTTATTTTAGTTAAAACAGCACGTTTTGAAAGCCGTAATCTGCGTTTTAACGCGTAAAACAGCATAAAAAACGACGAATTTTTATTATTCGTTTTTATTAATATTGCGTCTATTTGAACGATTTCAACGATCTAAAATGCTTGAAAATGCTTATTTTAAAGCAAAAACAGCACGTTTTGAGCTTAAATCTGCGTTTTAACGCGCAAAACAAAAGCATAAAAACGACGAAATTTTTATTATTCGCCTTTTTATTAATATTGCTTCTATTTGGAATCGATTTCAAATAATCTAAAATGCTTGAAAATGCTTATTTTAGCAAAAACAGCACGTTTTGAGCTGTAATCTGCGTTTTAACGCGCAAAACAGCATAAAAACGACGATTTTTTTATTATTCGTTTTTTATTAATATTGCGCCTTATTTAAACGATTTCAACGATCTAAAATGCTTGAAAATGCTTATTTTAGCAAAACAGCACGTTTTGAGCTTTAATCAGCGTTTTAACGCGCTAAAAACAGCATAAAACGACGAAATTTTATTATTCGTTTTTATTAATATTGCGTCTATTTGAAACGATTTCAACGATCTAAAAATGCTGAAAATGCTTATTTTAGCAAAAACAGCTAACGCTTTAACTTTAATCTGCGTTTCTTAACGCGTAAAACAGAATAAAATGACGAATTTTTATTATTCCGTTTTATTAATATTGCTCTATTTAAAACGATTTCAACGATCTAAAAATGCTTGAAAATGCTTATTTAGCAAAACAGCACGTTTTTGAGTTTTTAATCTCGCGTTTTAACGCGTAAAACAGCATAAAAAACGACTAAATTTTTATTTTCGTTTATTAATATTGCTTATTTGAACGATTTCAACGATGCAAAATGCTTGAAAATGCTTATTTTAAAGCAAAAAACAGCACGTTTTGAGCTTTAACGTTTTAACGCATAAAACAGCATAAAAAACGACTTAAATTTTTATTAGTTCGTTTTTATTAATATTGCGTGTATTTGAACGATTTCAACGATCTAAAAATGTGCTTGAAAATGCTTATTTTAGCAAAACAGCACGTTTTGGAGCTTTTTAATCAGCGTTTTTAACGCGTAAAAACAGCATAAAACGACGAAATTTTTTATTATCTCGTTTTTTTATTAATATTGCGTCTATTTGAACGATTTCAACGATCTGTGTTCGAAAAAATGCTTATTTTAGCAAACAGCACGTTTTGAGCTTTAACGCGTTTTAAGCGTAAAACAGCATAAAACGACGAATTTTATTATTCGTTTTTATTAATATTGCTTCTATTTAAACGATTTCAACGATCTTAAATGCTTAAAATGCTTATTTTAGCAAAAACAGCACGTTTTGAACTTTAATCTGCGTTTTAACGCGTAAAAACAGCATAAAACGACCAATTTTTATTATTCGTTTTTATTAATATTGCGTCTTATTTGAACGTGATTTCAACGATCTAAAATGCTTGAAAATGCTTATTTTAGCAAAACAGCACGTTTTGAGTTTTCTTTAATCTGCGTTTTAACGCGTAAAACAGCATAAAAAACGACGAATTTTTAATATTCGTTTTTATTAATATTGCTTTAAATTTGAACGATTTCAACGGATCTAAAATGCTTGAAAATGCTTATTTTAGCAAAACAGCACGTTTTGAGCTTTATTCGCGTTTTAACGCGTAAAACAGCATAAAAAACGACGAATTTTTATTATTCGTTTTACATTATTGCTTCGCATTTCAGCGATTTCAACGATTCAAAATGCTTGAAAATGGTTTACGAAGCAAAACAGCACGTTTTGAGCTTTAATCTGCGTTTTAACGCAAAACAGCATAAAAAACGACGAAGTTTTTATTATTCGTTTTTTATTACGCTGCGTCTATTTGAACGATTTCAACGATCAAAATGCTTGAAAAATGCTTACTTTTAGCAAAAACAGCACGTTTGAGCTTTAATCTGCGTTTTAACGCGCAAAACAGCATAAAAACGACGAATTTTTATTATTCGCTTCTTTTTATTAATATTGCTTCTATTTGAACGATTTCAACGATCTAAAAATGCTTGAAAATGCTTATTTTGTAGCAAAAACAGCACGTTTTGAGCTTTCTTTATTCTGCGTTTTAACGCGTAAAACAGCATAAAAACGACGAAATTTTTATTATTCGTTTTATTAATAATATTGCGTCTATTTGAACGATTTCAACGATCTAAAATGCTTGAAAATGCTTATTTTAGCAAAACAGCACGTTTTGAGTTTAATCTGCGTTTTAACGCGTAAAACAGCATAAAAATGACGCAATTTTTATTATTCGTTTTTATTAATATTGCTTCCTATTTAAACGATTTCAACGATCTAAAAATGTTTGAAAATGCTTATTTTAGCAAAACAGTTAATGTTTTGAGTTTTAATCTGCGTTTTAACGCGTGTTTCCAGCATAAAAACGACGAAATTATTATTCGTTTTTATTAATATTGCTTCTATTTGAACAATTTCAACGATCTAAAATGCTTGAAAAATGCTTATTTCCAGCAAAAACAGCACGTTTTGAGCTGTAATCTGCGTTTTAACGCGTAAAACAGCATAAATACGACGAATTTTTATTATTCGTTTTTACATTATTGCGTCTATTTGAACGATTTCCAACGATCTAAAATGCTTGAAAATGCTTATTTTAGCAAAACAGCACGTTTTGAGCTTTAATCTGCGTTTTAACGCGTAAACAGCATAAAACGACGAATTTTTATTATTCGTTTTTATTAATATTGCGTCTATTTGAACGATTTCCAACGATCTTAAAAATGCTTATTTTAGCAAACAGCACGTTTCCTTTGAGTTTTATTCTGCGTTTTAACGCGTTAAACAGCATAAAACGACAAAATTTTATTATTCGTTTTATTTTATTGCGTCTATTTGAACGATTTCAACGATCTAAAATGCTTTGAAAATGCTTATTTTAGCTAAAACAATGTTTTGAGCTTAATCTGCGTTTTAACGCGTAAAACAGCATGTAAAACGACGAATTTTTATTATTCGTTTTTATTAATATTGCTTCTATTTGAACCGGATTGCAACGATCTAAAATGCTTGAAAAATGCTAATTTTAGCAAACAGCACGTTTTGAGCTTTTAATCTGCGTTTTAACGCGTAAAACAGCATAAAAACGACGAAATTTTTTATATTCGTTTTTATTAATATTGCGTCTATTTGAACGATTTCCTCAACGATTCAAAATGCTTGAAATGCTTATATTTTAGCAAAATACAATGTTTTGAGCTTTAATCTGCGTTTTAACGCGTAAAACAGCATAAAAACGTGACGAATTTTATTATTCGTTTTATTAATATTGCTTCTATTTGAACGATTTCAACGGATCTAAAATTTGAAAATGTTGCCTTTAGCAAAACAGCACGTTTTGAGCTTCAATCGCGTTTTAACGTAAAACAGCATAAAAACGACGAATTTCTGCCATTCGTTTTTATTAATATTGCTTCTATTTGAACGATTTCAACGTCTAAAATGCTTGAAAATGCTACCAGCAAAACAGCACGTTTTGAGTTTTAATCTGCGTTTTAACGCGTAAAACAGCATAAAATCGACGTGAATTTTTTATTATTCGTTTTATTAATATTGCGTCTATTTGAACGATTTCAACGATCTAAAATGCTTGAAAATGCTTATTTTAGCAAAACAGCACGTTTTTGAGCTTTTAATCTGCGTTTTAACGCGTAAAACAGCATAAAACGACGAATTTTTATTATTCGTTATTTATTAATATTGTTTATTTGAACGATTTCAACGATCTAAAATGCTTGAAAATGCTTATTTTAGCAAAAACAGCACGTTTTATTTATTCTGCGTTTTAACGCGTAAACAGCATAAAACGACGAAATTTTTATTATTCGTTTTTATTAATATTGCGTCTATTTGAACGATTTCAACGATCTAAAATGCTTGAAAATGTTTATTTTAAAACAGCACGTTTTGAGCTTAAATCTGCGTTTTAACGCGTGTCGGAAAGCATGTAAAAATGACTAATTTTTATTATTCGTTTTTATTAATATTGCTTCTATTTAAAACGATTTCAACGTGATCTAAAATGCTTGAAAATGCTTATTTTAGCAAAAACAGCACGTTTTGAGCTTTTAATCTGCGTTTTAACGCGTAAAACAGCATAAAAACGACGATTTATTATTCGTTTTTATTAATATTGCTTCTATTTGGAACGATTTCTAACGATCTAAAATGCTTGAAAATGCTTATTTTAGCAAAAACAGCACGTTTTGAGCTGTAATCTGCGTTTTAACGTAAAACAGCATAAAAACGACGCAATTTTTATTATTCGTTTTTTATTAATATTGCGTCTATTTGAACGATTTCAACGATCTAAAATGCTTGAAAATGCTTATTTTAGCAAAACAAGCACGTTTTGAGTTTTAATCTGCGTTTTAACGCGTAAAAACAGCATAAAACGACGAATTTTTATTATTCGTTTTTTATTAATATTGCGCTCATTTGAACGATTTTTCAACGATCTTAAAAAATGCTTATTTTAGCAAAACAGCACGTTTTTGAGTTTTTATTCTGCGTTTTAACGCGTTAAACAGCATAAAAAACGACAAAATTTTATTATTCGTTTTTATTTTTATTGCGTCTATTTGAACGATTTCAACGATCTAAAATGCTTATTTTAGCAAAACAGCACGTTTTGAGCTTTAACGTTTTAACGCGTAAAACAGCACAAAAAACGACGAATTTTTATTACCTGTTTTTATTAATATTGCTTCTATTTGAACGATTGCAACGATCTAAAATGCTTGGAAATGCTAATTTAGCAAAACAGCACGTTTTGAGCTTTAATCTGCGTTTAACGCAAACAGCATAAAACGACGAAATTTTATTATTCGTTTTTATTAATATTGCGTCTATTTGAACGATTTCAACGATCTAAAATGTTTGGGAAAATGCTTATTTTAGCAAAACAGCACGTTTTGAGCTATATTCTGCGTTTTAACGCGTAAAAAAAGCATAAAACGACAACATTTTATTATTCGTTTTTATTTTATTGCGTCTATTTGAACGATTTCAACGATCTAAAATGCTTAAAAAATGCTTATTTTAGCAAAACACCACGTTTTGAGCTTTAATCTGCGTTTTAACGCGAAAACAGCATAAAAACGACGAATTTTTTATTATTCGTTTTTATTAATATTGCTTCTATTTGAACGATTTCAACGATCAAAAATGCTTGAAAATGCTTATTTTAGCAAAAAAGCACGTTTTGAGCTTTTAATCTGCGTTTTAACGCGTAAAACAGCATAAAAACGACGAAATTTTATTATTCGTTTTTATTAATATTGCGTCTATTTGAACGATTTCAACGATCTAAAATGCTTGAAAATGCTTATTTTGCAAAACAGCACGTTTTGAGCTTTAATCTGCGTTTTAACGCGTAAAACAGCATAAAACGACGAATTTTTATTATCTTTTTTATTAATATTGTTCTATTTGAACGTTTTCCCAACGATCTAAAATGCTTGGAAATGCTTATTTTTAGCAAAACAGCACGTTTTGAGTTTTAATCTGCGTTTTAACGCGTAAAACAGCATAAAAACGACAAATTTTTTATTATTTGTTTTTATT
>NW_027045915.1:0-20000 GCF_025399875.1 Dalotia coriaria | reverse complement strand
CCCTTTTTTTTTAAAAAAAAAAAAAAAAAACCCGTTTTTTTTTTTAAAAATTGGTTTTTCCGCCAAAAAAAAAAAAAAATTTTTTTTTTTTTAAAAAAATTTTTTTTTTCCGGGGAAACCAAAACCAAAAAAAAAAAAAAAATTTTTTTTTTTTTTTTTTTTGGGCCCCGGGGTTTTTTTTTAAAAATTTTTTTTTAAAAAGGCCTTTAAACTTTTTTTTTTAAAAAATTTAAAAAAAATTTTTTTTTTAATTTTTTTCCTTTAAAAAAAAAAAAAATTTTTTTTTTTAAAAAACCCCTTTTTTTTTTTTTAAAAAAAAAAAAAAAAAATTTTTTTTTTTAAAAAATTTGGGGTTTTTCGAAAAAGGAAAAAAAAAAAATTTTTTTTTTTTTTAAAAAAATTTTTTTTTAAAATTTTTTAAAAAAAAAAAAAAAAAAAATTTTTTTTTTTAAAAAATTTGCTTTTTTAAGGGAAAAACCAAAAAAAAAAATTTTTTTTCATTTTGGAAAAGGGATTTTTTTTTTGGGGGGGAAAAAAATTTTTTAAAAAAAAATTTTTTTTTTTTTTTTTTTCCCAAAAAAAAAAAAAAATTTTTTTTTTTTTTTTTTAAAAAACCCCGGGGGGTTTTTTTAAAAAATTTTTTAAAAAACCCCCTTTTTTTATTTTTTTTTTTTAAAAAGCAAAAAAAGAAAAACAACAAAATTTTTTTTAAATTTTTTTTAAAAAAGGGGGTTTTTTTTTTAAAAAAAAATTTTTTTAAAAAAAAATTTTTTTTTTTTTTTTTAAAAAAACCCAAAAAAAATTTTTTAAATCTTTTTTTAAAATTTTTTTTAAAAGGGGGATTTGGTTTTAAAAAAATTTTAAAAAAAAAAAAAAATTTAAATTTTTTTTGGTAAAAAAAAAACAAATTTTTTTTTTTTTAAAAATTTTTTTTAAAAAACCCTTTTTTTTTTTTTTAAAAAAAAATTTTTGGTTTTTTTTTTTTTTAAAAAGCTTTAAAAAATTTTTTTTTTTTAAAATTTTTTTTTAAAAAACCCAAAAAAAATTTTTTTTAAAAAAAACAAAAGGGGTTTTTTTTTTTTTTTTTTTAAAAAAAAAAAAAAAATTTAAATTTTTAAAAAGAAAAAATTTTTTTTTTAAAAACGGGGGTTTTAAAAAAAAAAAAAAACCCCCTTTTTTTTTTTTTTTAAAATTTTAAAAAAAATTTTTTTAAATTTTGTTTTTTAATTTTTTTTTTTCCTTTTTTTTTTAAAAATTTTTAAAAAAAAAAAGTTTTTTTAAACCCTTTTTTAAAATTTTTTAAAAAAAATTTTTAAAAGGGTTTTTTTTTTTTAAAAAATTTTTAAAAAATTTTTTGGGAAAAAAAAAAAATTTTTTATTTTTTTTTTTTAAAAAAAAAAAGGGAAAATTTTTAAAAAGAAAAAATTTTTTTTTTAAAAAATTTTTTTTAAAATTTAAAAAACCGAAAAAAAAAACCCCTTTTTTTTTTTTTTTTTGGGTTTTTTTTAAAAAAAAAACCCTTAAAAGGAAAAATTTTTTTTTTAAAAAAATTTTTTTTTTTTTGGGGGTTTTAAAGGGAAAAAGAAAAAAAAAAATTTTTTTAAAAAAAATTTTTGGTTTTAATTTGGGTTTTGCGAAAAAATTTTAAAAAATTTTTTTTTCCCGGGGCCAACCCGGGGTTTTGGGAAAAAAAAAATTTTTTTTTTTAAAAAAAAAAAACTTTTTAAATTTTTAAATTTTTAAATTTTTTTTTTTTGGAAAAAATTTTTTAAATTTTTTTTTTTTGGAAAAAAAAAAAATTTTTTTTTTTTTAAAAAAAAAAAAGGGTTTTTTTTTAAATTTTTAAATTTTTTTTTTTTAAAAAAACCCCCCCAAAAAAACTTTTTTTAAAAAAAAATTTAAAAAAATTTTTTTTTTTTTTAAAAAAAAAAAAATTTTTTTTTTTTTAAAATTTTTTAAAGGTTTTTTTAAAAAAAGCCGGGTTTTTAAAATTTTTTTTTTGCAAAAAATTTTTTTGGTTTTTTTTTTTTTTTTAAAAAAAAAATTTTTTTTAAATTTTTTTAAAAAAGGTTTTTTAAATTTTAAAAAAAATTTTTTTTTAAAACTTTTTTAAAAACCCCCAAAAAAAAAATTTTTTTTTTTTAAAAAAAAAAACCTTTTTTAAAATTTTTTTTTTAAAATTTTTTTAAAGGGTTTTTAAAAACCAAAATTTTTTTTTAAAATTGCAAAAAAAAAAAAAAAAGGGGAATTTTTTTTTTTTAAAAATTTTTTAAAAAATTTTTAAATTTCTTTTTTTAAAAGGTTATTTTAAAAAATTTTTTTTTTTAAAAACTTTTTTTTTAAAAAAAAAAGGGGGTTTTTTTTTTTTTTTTTTTAAAAAACCAAAAAAAATTTAAATTTTTAAAAAGAAAAAATTTTTTTTTTAAAAAAATTTTTTTAAAAAATTTAAAAAAAAAAAAAATTTTTTTTTTTTTTAAAAAAAAATAAAAACTTTTTTCGTTTTTATTAATATTGCGTTTTTGCGTTTTTGGAAAATCGAAAAATTTACAACGAACTAAACACAAAAAAATGCTTTGGGGGGGAAAAAAATGCTTTTATTATTCGTTTTATTAATATTGCCTTTTGAACGATTTCAACGATCTAAAAGCTGAAAATGCTTATTTTAGCAAAAGAGTTTTGAGTTTAATCTGCGTTTTAACGCGAAAAACAGCATAAAAACGACGAATTTTTGATTATTCGTTTTTATTAATATTGCTTCTATTTGAACGATTTCAACGATCTAAAATGCTTGAAAATGCATTTTAAAAACAGCAGTTTTGAGCTTTAATCTGCGTTTTAACGCGTAAAACAGCATAAAAAGAGAATTTTTATTATTCGTTTTTATTAATATTGCTTCTATTTGAACGATTTCAACGATCTAAAATGCTTGAAAATCCCTTTTTTTTAGCAAAACAGCAGTTTGAGCTTTTAATCTCGTTTAAAACGCGTAAAACAGCGAAAAACGACGAATTTTTATTATTCGTTTTTATTAATATTGCTTCTATTTAACGATTTCAACGATCTAAAATGCTTGAAAAGCTTATTTTACCCAAAACAGCAGTTTTGAGCTTTAATCTGCGTTTTAACGCGTAAAACAGCATAAAAACGACGAATTTTTATTATTCGTTTTTTTAATATTATTTCTTTTTGAACTTTTTCCCAACGATCTAAAATGCTTAAAAATGCTTATTTTAAAAACAGCCGTTTTGAGCATTCTGCTTTTTAACGCGTAAAACCATAAAACGACGAATTTTTATTATTCTTTTTTTTATTTTTTGCGTCTTTTGAACGATTTCAACGTCAAAAGCAAAAATCTTTTTTTAAAAAAACAGCCGTTTTAGCTTTATTCTGCGTTTTAACGCGTAAAACCAAAAACGAAAAAATTTTTTTTTACGAAAGCGCTTTTGGGGAAAACGTCTAAAATGCGAAAATGCTTATTTTAGCAAAAAGCACGTTTTACTTTAACGGTTTTAACGCAAAACAGCAAAAAACGACGAATTTTTTTTTTTCTTTTTTATTAATTTGCTTCTATTTGAAGGTTTCAACATCAAAAATCAAAAATTCTTATTTTGAAAACAGCACTTTTTGATTTTAATCTGCGTTTTGCGTAAAACAACATAAAACGACAAATTTTTATTTTTCTTTTTTTATTAATATTCTTCTATTTGAACGATTTCAACGATCTAAAATGCTTGGCTTATTTTAGCAAAACAGCACGTTTGAGCTTTTAATCTGCGTTTTAACGCTAAAACAGCAAAAAAACGACGAATTTTTATTATTCGATTGTTATTAATATTGCTTCTATTTGAACGATTTCCGATCTAAAATGCGAAAATGCTTTTTTTAGCAAAACAGCACGTTTTGAGCTTTAATCTCGTTTTAACGCGTAAAACGCATAAAACGGAATTTTTATTATTCGTTTTTTTAATTTTGCGTCTTTTTGAACGATTTCAACGATCTAAAATGTTTGGTGCTTATTTTGCCGCACGTTTTGAGTTTTTAATCAGCGTTTTAACGCGTAAAACAGCATAAAACGACGAAATTTTTATTATTCGTTTTTATTAATATTGCGTCTATTTGAACGATTTCCAACGATCTAAAATGCTTGAAAATGCTTATTTTAAAGCAAAACAGCATCGTTTTGAGCTTTAATCTGCGTTTTAACGCGTAAAACAGATTTAAAACGAGACGAATTTTGTATTATTCGTTTTTTATTATTATTGTTTTATTTGAACGATTTCAACGATCTAAAATGCTTGAAATGCTTATATTTTAGCAAAAACAGCACGTTTTGAGCTTTAATCTCGCGTTTAACGCGTAAAACAGCATAAAACGACGAATTTTGTATTATTCGTTTTTATTAATATTGCATCTATTTGAACGATTTCTAAACGATCTAAATGCTTGAAAATGCTTATTTTAGCAAATCAGCCCCTTTTTTGAGCTTTAATCTGCGTTTTAACGCGTAAATCAGCATCAACAAACGACGAATTTTTATTATTTGTTTTTATTAATATTGCTTCGTATTTGAACGATTTAACGACTCAAAATGCTTGAAAAATGCTTATTTTAGCAAAACAGCACGTTTTGAGTTTATTCTGCGTTTTACCCAGGCAAAACAGCATAAAACGACGAACGTATTATTCGTTTTTATTAATATTGCGCTATATGAACGTGATTTCAACGATCTAAAAATGCTTGAAAATGCTTATTTTGTATAAAAACAGCACGTTTTGAGCTTTATTCTGCGTTTTAACGCAAAACAGCATAAAAAAGTCTACGGAAATTTTTGTATTATTCGTTTTTATTATTGCTTCTATTTGACGATTTTAACGATCTAAAAATGCTTTAAAATCTATTTTAGCAAAACAGCACGTTATGAGTTTTAATCTGCGTTTCTAACGCAAACAGCATAAAACGACGAATTTTTATTATTATTCGTTTTTAGTCAAATACGGCGTCTATTTGAACGTGATTTCCAACGATCTAAAATGCTTTAAAATTTTATTTTAGCAAAACAGCACGTTTTGAGCTTTAATCTGCGTTTTAACGCGCAAAACAGCATAAAACGACGAATTTTTTATTATTCGTTTTTGCTAATATTGCTTCTATTTGAACGATTTCAACGATCTAAAATGCTTGAAAATGCTTATTTTAAAGCAAAACAGCACGTTTTGAGCTTTAATCTGGCTTCTAATGCGTAAACAGCATAAAAACGACGAATTTATTATTCGATTGTTATGCCAATATTGCTTCTATTTGAACGATTTTCAACGATCGCAAAATGCTTGAAAATGTTTATTTTAGCAAAACAGCACGTTTTGAGCTTTAATCTGCGTTTTAACGCGTAAACAGCATAAAAACGACGAATTTTTATTATTCGTTTTTATTAATATTGCGTCTATTTGGAACGATTTCAACGATCTGTAATGTGCTTGAAAATGCTTATTTTAGCAAAACAGCACGTTTTGAGTTTTAATCTGCGTTTTAACGCGTAAAATAAAAACGACAAAATTTTTTTATTATTGTTTTATTAATATTGCTTCTATTTAACGATTTAAACGATCAAAATGCTTGAAAATGCTTTTTTTGCAAAACAGCACTTTTTGATTTTTATTCTGCTTTTTAACGCGTAAAACAAAAAAAAACGACGAATTTTTATTATTCGTTTTTTATTATTATTGCTTCTATTTGAACGATTTAACGATCTAAAATGCTTGAAAATGCTTTTTTTAGCAAAACACCCGTTTTTGAGCTTTAATGCGTTTTAACGCGAAAAACAGCATAAAAACGAAAATTTTTTTATTATTCGTTTTTTTAAAAATTTTTATTTGAACGATTTCAACGATCAAAAAAATGTTTTTGAAAATGCTTATTTTAGAAAAACAGCACGATTTGGGGGTTTTTAATCTGCTTTTTAACGCGTAAAAGGATAAAACGACTTTTTATTATTCTTTTTTTATTAATATTGCTTCTATTTGAACGATTTCAAATTAATATTGCTTATTTTGAACGATTACTTCAACGATCTAAAATGCTTGAAAATGCTTATTTTAGCAAAACAGCACGTTTTGAGGCTTTAATCCGCGTTTTAACGCGTGTCAGCATAAAACGATGAAATTCTCTTTTATTATCGCGCCTTTTTATTAATATTGCGTCTATTTGAACGATTTTCAACGATCTAAAATGCTGAAAAATAAAAGCTTTATTTTAGCAAAACAGCACGTTTCTTTGAAAGCTTTTAATCCGCGTTTTAACGCGTAAAACAGCATAAAACGACGAATTTTTTATTATTCGTTTTATTAATATTGCTTCATTTTAAACGGATTTCAACGATCTAAAATGCTTCGAAAATGCTTTATTTTAAAGCAAAACAGCATCGCCGGAGTTTATTCTGCTTTAACGCGCGTAAAAGCAGCATAAAACGACGTAAAAATTTTTGGCTATTCGTTTTATTAATATTGCGCTCCGTTTGAAATCGCATTTCAACGATCCAAAATGCTTGAAAATGCTTATTTTAGCAAAAATGTTAATGCTTTAGTTTTAATCTGCGTTTTAACGCAAACAGCATTACAAAAAATGACGAATTTTTTATTATTCGTTTTTATTACTACGTTTCTATTTAAACGGATTTCAACGATCTAAAATGCTTGAAAATGCTTATTTCAGCAAAACAGCACGTTTTGAGTTTTAATCTGCGTTTTTCTTAACGCGTAAAAACAAAGCATAAAACGATCACTAAATTTTTTATTATCCGTTTTTATTAATATTGTTTTATTTGAACGATTTCAACAATCTAAAATGCTTGAAAATGCTTTATTTTAGCAAACAGCACGTTTTGAAAGCGCACCGCGTTTAACGCAAAAACAGCATTAAAACGACGAAATTTTTATTATTCGTTTTTGCCAATACTGCGTCTATTTGAACGATTTCAACGATCTAAAAATGCTTGAAAATGCTTATTTTAGCATAATAGCACGTTTTGGCTTTAATCTTGCGTTTTAACGCGTGTAAAACAGCATAAAAACGACGAAGTTTTATTATTCGTTTTTATTAATATTGCGTCTATTTGAACGATTTCAACCATCTAAAATGCTTGAAAAATGCTTATTTTAGCAAAAACAGCACGTTTTGAGCTTTATTCTGCGTTTTAACGCGTAAAACAGCATAAAAAACGACAAATTTTTATTATTCGTTTCTTATTTTATTGCGTCTATTTTGAACGATTTCAACGATCTAAAAATGCTTGAAAATGCTTATTTTAGCAAAACAGCACGTTTTGAGTTTAATCTGCGTTTCAACGCAAAACAGCGTAAAAAAACGACGAATTTTTTATTATTCGTTTTTATTAATATTGCGTCTATTGAACGATTTCAACGATCTAAAATGCTTGAAAATGCTTATTTTAGCAAACAGCACGTTTTGAGCTTTTAATCTGCGTTTTAACGCGTAAAACAGCATAAAAACGTGACGATTTTTTATTATTCGCTGTTTTGCCAATATTGCTTCTATTTGAACGATTTCAACGATCTAAAAATGCTTGAAAATGATTATTTTAGCAAAACAGCACGTTTTGTTTTAATCTGCGTTTTAACGCGTAAAACAGCATAAAATGACGAATTTTTTTATTATTCGTTTTTATTAATATTGCTTCATTTAAACGTGATTTCAACGATCTGTACGCTTGAAAATGCTTATTTTAGCAAAAACAGCACGTTATGAGCTTTAACTCGCGTTTTAACGCTTAAAACAGCATAAAAAACGATGAATTTTTATTATTCCGTTTTTATTAATATTGTTTATTTGAACGATTTCAACAATCTAAAATGCTTGAAAATACGGTTTTAGCAAAACAGCACGTTTTGAGTTTAATCTGCGTTTTAACGCGTAAAACAGCATAAAAACGACGAAATTTTTATTATTCGTTTTTTCAATATTGCGTCTTATTTGAACGATTTCAACGATCTAAAATGCTTGAAAAATGCTTTTATTTTAGCATAATAGCACGTTTTGAGCTTTTAATCTGCGCTTCAACGCGCAACAGCATAAAACGACGAAGTTTTATTATTCGTTTTTATTAATATTGCGTCTATTTGAAACGATTTCAACGATCTAAAATGCTTGAAAATGCTTATTTTAGCAAACAAAGCACGTTTTGAGCTTTCTTTAATCGCGTTTTAACGCGTAAAACAGCATAAAAAACGACTAAAATTTTTATTATTCGTTTTTACCGTCATTGCGTCTATTTGAACGATTTCAACGATCTAAAAATGCTTGAAAATTCTTATTTTAGCAAAACAGCACGTTTTGAGCTTTAATCTGCGTTTCAACGCGTAAAAAACATCAGCATAAAAACGACGAATTTTAATTATTCGTTTTTTATTAATATTGCGTCTATTGCAACGCGATTTCAACGATCTAAAATGCTTGAAAATGCTTATTTTGTGCTAAAACAGCACGTTTTGAGTTTAATCTGCGTTTTAACGCGTAAAACAGCACATAAAAACGACGAATTTTTATTATTCGTTTTTATTAATATTGCTTCTATTTGAACGATTTTCAAACGATCTAAAATGCTTGAAAAATGATTATTTTAGCAAAACAGCACGTTTTGAGTTTTTAATCTGCGTTTTAACGCGTGTACCAGCATAAAAAACGACGAAGTTTTTATTATTCGCGTTTTTATTAATATTGCTTCTATTTGAACGATTTCAACGATCTAAAATGCTTTTCTGAAAATGCTTATTTTAGCAAAACAAAGCAATGTTTTGAGCTTTAATCTGCGTTTTAACGCGTAAAACAGCATAAAACGACGAATTTTTTTATTATCTGTTTTATTAATATTGCGTCTATTTGAACGATTTCAACGATCTAAAAATGCTTGAAAAATGTTTATTTTAGCAAAACAGCTCGTTTTGCGTTTATTCTGCGTTTTAACGCGTAAAACAGCATAAAACGACAAAATTTTTATTATTCGTTTTATATTTTTATTGCGTCTATTTGAACGATTTCAACGACCAAAAATGCTTGCAAATGTGCTTATTTTAGCAAAACAGCACGTTTTGAGTTTTAATCTGCGTTTTAACGCGTAAAACAGCATAAAACGACGAATTTTTATTATTCGTTTTTATTAATATTGCTTCTATTTGAAATCATTTCAACGATCTAAAATGCTTGAAAATGCTTATTTTAGCAAAACAGCACGTTTTGAAAGCTTTAATCTGCGTTTTAACGCGTAAAACAGCATGTTAAAAACGACGAAATTTTTACATATTCGTTTTTATCAATATTGCGTCTATTTGAACGATTTCAACGATCTAAAATGCTTGAAAATTTTATTTTAGCAAAAAACAGCACGTTTTGAGCTTTTAATCTGCGTTTAACGCGTAAAACAGCATAAAAACGACGAAATTTTTATTATTCGTTTTTATTAATATTGCGTCTTATTTGAATCGATTTCAACGATCTAAAATGCTTGAAAATGCTTATTTTAGCAAAACAGCAAATGTTTTGAGTTTTAATCTGCGTTTTAACGCGTAAAACAGCATAAAAACCACGAATTTTTATTATTCGTTTTTATTAATATTGTTTCTATTTGAACGATTTCAACGATCTAAAATGCTTGAAAATGCTTATTTTAGCAAAACAGCACGTTTTTGAGTTTTAACTGCTTCTAACGCGTAAAACAGCATAAAAACGATGAATTTTTTATTATTCGTTTTATTAATAATATTGGTGCCCATTTGAACGATTTCAACGATCTAAAATGCTTGAAAATGCTTATTTTAGCAAAACAGCACGTTTTGAGCTTTAATCTGCGTTTTAACGCGTAAAAACAGCATAAAACGACGAATTTTTTATTATTCGTTTTTTATTAATATTGCTTCTATTTGAACGTGATTGTAACGATCTAAAATGCTTGAAAATGCTTATTTTAGCAAAAACAGCACGTTTTGAGTTTTTATCCTGCGTTTTAACGCGTAAAGCAGCATAAAACGACGAAATTTTTATTATTCGTTTTTATTACTATTGCGTTCGTTTGAACATTTCAACGATCCAAAATGCTTGAAAATGCTGGTCAGCAAAACAGCACGTTTTAGCTTTAATCTGCGTTTTAACGCAAAACAGCATAAAAAATGACGAATTTTTATTATTCGTTTTTATTAATATTGCTTCTCTATTTAAAACGATTTCAACGATCTAAAAATGCTTTTGAAAATGCTTATTTTAGCAAAACAGCACGTTTGAGCTTTAATTGCGTTTTAACGCGTAAAACAGTATTAAAAACGACGAATTTTTATTATTCGTTTTATTAATATTGCTTCTATTTGAACGATTTCAACAATCTAAAAATGCTTGAAAATGCTTATTTTAGCAAAACAGCACGTTTTGAGTTTTAATCTGCGCTTTAACGCGTAAAACAGCATTAAAAACGACGAAATCTTTTATTATTCGTTTTTATTAATATTGCGTCTATTTGAACGATTTCAACGATCTAAAATGCTTGAAAATGTTTATTTTAGCATAATAGCACGTTTTGAGCTTTAATCTGCGTTTTAACGCGTAAAAACAGCATAAAAACGACGAAGTTTTTATTATTCGTTTTATTAATATTGCGTCTATTTGAACGATTTCAACCATCTAAAATGCTTGAAAATGCTTATTTTACAAAACAGTTAATGTTTTGAGCTTTATTCTGCGTTTTAACGCGTAAAAACAAGCATAAAAACGACAAAATTTTATTATTCGTTTCTATTTTTATTGCGTCTATTTTGAACGATTTCAAACGATCTAAAATGCTTGAAAATGCTTATTTTAGCAAAACAGCACGTTTTGAGCTTTCAATCTGCGTTTTAACGCGTAAAACAAAGCATAAAACGACGAATTTTTATTATTCGTTTTTATTAATATTGCGTCTATTTGAACGATTTCAACGATCTAAAATGCTTGAAAATGCTTTATTTTAGCAAAAACAGCACGTTTTGAGCTTTAATCTGCGTTTTAACGCGTAAAACAGCATAAAAAACGACGACTTTTTATTATTCGTTTTTATTAATATTGCTTCATTTGAACGATTTCAACGATCTAAAAATGCTTGAAAAATGATTTTCATTTTGTTAAAAACAGCACGTTTTGAGCTTAATCTGCGTTTTAACGCGTAAAACAAGCATAAAATGACGAATTTTTTTATTATTCGTTTTATTATTGCTTCTATTTAAAACGATTTCAACGGATCTAAAATGCTTGAAAATGCTTTTATTTTAGCAAAAACAGCACGTTATGAGCTTTAATCTGCGTTTTAACGCTTAAAGCCGCGCCGTTCACGAAATTTTATTATTCGTTTTTATTAATACGTTTTATTTGAACGATTTCAACAATCTAAAAATGCTTGAAATGCTTATTTTGAAACAGCACGTTTTGAGCTTTAATCTGCGTTTTAACGCGTAAAACAGCAAAACGACGAAATTTTTATTATTCGTTTTTTATTAATATTGCGTCTATTTGAATGATTTCAACGATCTAAAATGCTTGGAAAATGCTTATTTTAGCATAACAGTACGTTTTGAGCTTTAATCTGCGTTTAACGCGTAAAACAGCATAAAAAACGACGAAGTTTTTATTATTCGTTTTTTATTAATATTGCGTCTATTTGAACGATTTCAACGATTCAAAATGCTTGAAAATGCTTATTTTAGCAAAACAGCACGTTTTGAGTTTTAATCTGCGTTTTAACGCGTAAAACAGCATAAAACGACGAAATTTTTATTATCGTTTTTATCAATATTATGCCTTTATTTGAACGTGATTTCAACGATCTAAAATGCTTGAAAATTTTATTTTACAAAACAGCACGTTTTGAGCTTTTAATCTGCGTTTTAACGTAAGTGTAAAACAGCATAAAACGACGAATTTTAATTATTCGTTTTTATTATTGCGTCTATTTGCACGATTTCAACGATCTAAAAATGCTTGAAAATGCTTTATTTTAGCAAAACAGCAATGTTTTGAGTTTAATCTGCGTTTTAACGCGTAAAACAGCATAAAAAACGACGAATTTTTTTATTATTCGTTTTTATTAATATTGCTTCTATTTGAACGATTTCAACGATCTAAAATGCTTGAAAATGATTATTTTAGCAAAAATGTTAACGTTTTGAGCTTTAATCTGCGTTTTAACGCGTAAAACAGCATAAAAACGACGAAGTTTTTATTATTCGTTTTTATTAATATTGCTTCTATTTGAACGATTTCAACGATCTAAAATGCCGAAATGCTTATTTGGCAAAACAGCACGTTTTGAGCTTAATCTGCGTTTTAACGCGTAAAACAGCATAAAACGACGAATTTTTATTATTCGTTTTTATTAATATTATGTCTATTTGAACGATTTCAACGATCTAAAATGCTTGAAAAATGCTTATTTAAAGCAAAACAGCCTGTTTGCGTTTTATTCTGCGTTTTAACGCGTAAAACAGCATAAAAAAACGACAAAATTTTATTATTCGTTTTATATTTTTATTGCGTCTATTTGAACGATTTTCAACGATTCGTACGCTTGCAAATGCTTATTTTGTTGAAACAGCACGTTTTGAGCTGTAATCTGCGTGTTTTAACGCGTAAAACAGCATAAAACGACGAATTTTATTGGCCTGTTTTTTATTAATATTAGTTTCTATTTGAACGATTTCAACGATCTAAAAAATGCTGAAAAATGCTTATTTTAGCAAAACAGCACGTTTTGCTTTTAATCTGCGTTTTAACGCGTAAACAGCATAAAAACGACGAAATTTTTATTATTCGTTTTTATCAATATTGCGTCTATTTGAACGATTTCAACGATCTAAAATGCTTGAAAATTTATTTTAGCAAAACAGCACGTTTTGAGTTTTAATCTGCGTTTTAACGCGCGTAAAACAGCATAAAAACGACGAAATTTCAGCTATTCGTTTTTTATTAATATTGCGTCTATTTGAACGCATTTCAACGTATCTAAAATGCTTGAAAAATGCTTATTTTAGCAAAACAGCACGTTTTGAGTTTTAATCTGCGTTTAACGCGCAAAAAACAGCATAAAGACGACGAATTTTTTATTGCTCGTTTTTGCCATTGCTTCTATTTGAACGATTTCAACGATCTAAAAATGCTTGAAAATGCTTTTTTTTAGCAAAAACAAAGCACGTTTTGAGCTTTAATCAGCGTTTTAACGCGTAAAACAGCGCATAAAACGCGACGAAATTTTTGGCTATTCGTTTTTTATTAATATTGCGTCTATTTGGAACGATTTCCAACGATCTAAAATGCTTGAAAATGCTTATTTTAGCAAAAACAGCACGTTTTGAGCTTTAATCTGCGTTTTAACGCGTAAAACAGATTTCAAAACGACGAATTTTTTATTATTCGTTTTTATTAAATATTTCTTCTATTTGAACGATTTCAACGATCTAAAATGCTTGAAAATGCTTATTTTAAAGCAAAACAGCACGTTTTGAGCTTTAATCTGCGTTTTATCGCGTAAAACAGCATAAAAACGTGACGAATTTTTATTATTCGTTTTTATTAATATTGCGTCTATTTGAACGATTTCAACGATCTAAAATGCTTGAAAATGCTTACTTTTAGCAAATCAGTCCTTTTGAGCCTTAAACTGCGTTTTAACGCGTGAAACAGCATAAAAAACGACGAATTTTTTATTATTCTTTTTTATTAATATTGCTTCTATTTGAACGATTTCAACGATCTAAAATGCTTGAAAATGTTATTTAACAAAACAGCACTTTTTTGAGCTTTAATCTGCGTTTAAGGGTCCCCGACGAATTTTTTTTATTCGATTTTTTTAATATTTTCTTTTTGGGTTTCCGATCAAAAATGCTTGAAAATCATTTTAGAAAAAGCATCTTGACTTTTCGCTTTTTGCTAAACACATAAAACGACAATTTTTTATTATTCGTTTTTTTTTTAATGCGTCTATTTGAACGTTTTAAAAACGATCAAAATGTTGAAAATGCTTATTTTGCAAAACGCACTTTTTTGAGTTTTTCGCGTTTTAAGGGTAAAACACATAAAACGACAAATTTTTTTATTGTTCTTTTTTTAATTTGCTTCTATTTGAACGATTTAAACGTCTAAAATCTTAAAAATGTTTTTTTTTTAGCAAAACACCCTTTTTGATTTTTTAATCTGCTTTTTAACGCGAAAACAGCATAAAAACAATTTTTTTTAATTTGTATTTTATTAATTTGCGTCTTTTGAACGTTTAACGATCTAAAATGCAAAGTTATTTTGCAAAACAGCACGTTTTGAGCTTTAATCAGCTTTTTAACGCGTAAAACAGCATAAAAACGACAAAATTTTTTATTATTCGTTTTTGGAATTTTCTCTATTTGAACGATTTCAACGATCTAAAATTTTTGAAAATGCTTATTTTAGCAAAACAGCACTTTTTTGATTTAAATCGCTTTTTAAGGGAAAACAGTTTTAAAAACGACGAATTTTTTTTATTCGTTTTTATTAATTGCTTTATTTGAAGGGGTTTTTAAAGCGTCTAAAAGCCCCCCTTTATTTTTTAGCGAAAAAGCACGTTTTGAGCTTTAATCTCGTTTTTCGCGAAAACAGCAAAAACGAAAAAATTTTTTTATTCGTTTTTATTAATATTGCGTTTTTTGCGTTTTAACGTTAAAAGCAAAAATCTTATTTTCAAAATCCCCCCGTTTAAATGCTTTTTAACGCGTAAAAACACGAAATTTTTTATTATTCGCTTTTTAAATATTGTTTATTTGAACGTTTTTCCAACGATCTAAAATGCTTGAAAATGCTTTTTTAGCAAAACAGCACGTTTTGAGCTTTATTCTGCTTTTTAACGCGAAAAACAGCTTTAAAAAAACGACGAAATTTTTATTATTCTTTTTTATTAATATTGCCCCCCTATATGAACGATTTCAACGATTTTAAAAATGCTTGAAAATGCTTATTTTAAAAAAACAACTTTTTTGGTTTTAATCTCCCCTTTTTAAGCGAAAAAACAGCATAAAACGACGAATTTTTATTATTCTTTTTTTATTAATATTGCCATTTAAAGATTTTAACAATCTAAAATGCTTAAAAATGTTTTTTAGTAAAACAGCACCTTTTTGAGCTTTAATCTGCGTTTTAACGCTTTCCACAAAAAACGACGAAATTTTTATTGTTCGTTTTTATTAATTTCGTCTATTTGAACGTTTTTCAAAAAATTCTAAAATGCTTAAAAAATGTTTATTTTACCCAAAACAGCACGTTTTGAGTTTTAATCTGCGTTTTAACGCGAAAAAAACAGCAAAAAAAACGACAAAATTTTTTTATTATTCGTTTTTTTTAAAATTTGTTCTTTTTGGGAACGATTTCAACGATCAAAAAATGCTTGAAAATGCTTATTTTAGCAAAACAGCACGTTTTGAGTTTTTAATCGCTTTTTTAACGCGTAAAACAGCATAAAACACAAATTTTTTTTAATTTTTTATTTCTTTTATTTGAAGGGATTTCAACGATCTAAAATGCTTGAAAATGATTTTTTTTGGCAAAACAGCACGTTATGAGTTTTAATCTGCTTTTTAAGCGGAAAACAGCAAAAAAAAGGGCAAGGTTTTTTATTATTCTTTTTTATTAATATTGCGGCTATTTGAACGATTTCAACGATCAAAAAATGCTTGAAAATGCTTATTTTAGCAAAACAGCACTTTTTGAGTTTTAAAATCTGCTTTTTTAAGGGTAAAAAAACAAAAAAACGACGAATTTTTATTATTCTTTTATTAATTTTTCTTCTATTTGAACGATTTCAAGGGTTAAAAATGCTTGAAAATCTTATTTTAGCAAAACAGCACTTTTTGAGTTTTATTCGCGTTTTAACGCGAAAAAACAGCAAAAAAACGACGAAATTTTTATTATTCGTTTTTATTAATATTGCGTCTATTTGAACGTTTTCCCAACGATCTAAAATGCTTGAAAATGCTTATTTTAGCAAAACAGCCGTTTTGTTTTTTTAATCTGCTTTTTAACGCGTAAAACATTTTTAAAAACCAAAAGGTTTTTATTTTTTTCTTTTTTTATTAAAAATTTGCGTCTATTTGAACGATTTCAACGATCTAAAATGCTTGAAAATGTTTATTTTAATAATACCCTTTTTGGCTTTAATCTGCGTTTTAACGCGTAAAACAGCAAAAAAACGACGAATTTTTATTATTCGTTTTTATTATATTGCTTCTATTTGCACGATTTCAACGATCTAAAATGCTTGAAAATGCTTATTTAACAAAACAGCACGTTTTGAGCTTTAATCTGCGTTTTAACGCGTAAAAAAAAGCATAAAAACGACGAATTTTTTATTATTCGATTTTTATTAATATTGCTTCTATTTGAAACGATTTCAACGATCTAAAATGCTTGAAAATGCTTATTTTAGCAAAACAGCAGGTTTTGAGCTTTTAATCTGCGTTTTAACGCATAAAACAGCATAAAACGACGAATTTTTTATTATTCGTTTTATTAATATTGCGTCTATTTGAACGATTTCAACGATCTAAAATGCTTGAAAATGCTTATTTTAGCAAAACAGCACGTTTTGAGCTTTAATCTGCGTTTTAACGCGTAAAACAGCATAAAACGACGAATTTATTGTTCGTTTTTTATTAATATTGCTTCTATTTGAAACGATTTCAACGATCTAAAATGCTTGAAAATGCTTATTTTAGCAAAACAGCACGTTTTGAGCTTTTAATCTGCGTTTTATCGCGTAAAACAGCATAAAAACGACGAATTTTATTATTCGTTTTTATTAATATTGCGTCTATTTGAACGATTTCAACGATCTAAAATGCTTGAAAATGCTTATTTTAGCAAATCAGCCCTTCGAGCTTTTAATCTGCGTTTTAACGCGTAAAACAGCATAAAACGACGAATTTTTTATTATTCGTTTTTATTAATATTGCTTCTATTTGAACGATTTCAACGATCTCAAAATGCTTGAAAATGCTTATTTTAGCAAAAACAGCACGTTTTGAGCTTTTAATCTCCGTTTTTACGCGTAAAACAGCATAAAAACGACGAATTTTTATTATTCGTTTCTTATTAATATTGTTTCTATTTGAACGATTTCAACGATCTAAAATGCTTGAAAATTCTTATTTTAGCAAAACAGCACGTTATGAGCTTTAATCTGCGTTTTAACGCGTAAAACAGCATAAAACGACGAATTTTTTATTATTCGTTTTTATTATATTGCTTCTATTTGCACGATTTCAACGATCTAAAATGCTTGAAAATGCTTATTTAACAAAACAGCACGTTTTGAGCTTTAATCTGCGTTTTAACGCGTAAAAACAGCATAAAACGACGAATTTTTATTATTCGATTTTTATTAATATTGCTTCTATTTGAACGATTTCAACGATCAAAATGCTTGAAAATGCTTATTTTAGCAAAACAGCAGGTTTTGAGCTTTAATCGCGTTTTAACGCATAAAACAGCATAAAACGACGAATTTTTATTATTCGTTTTTATTAATATTGCGTCTATTTGAACGATTTCAACGATCTAAAATGCTTGAAAATGCTTATTTTAGCAAAACAGCACGTTTTGAGCTTTTATTCTGCGTTTTAACGCGTAAAACAGCATAAAACGACGAAATTTTATTATTCGTTTTTATTAATATTGCGTCTATTTGAACGATTTCAACGATCTAAAATGCTTGAAAATGTTTATTTTAGCATAATAGCACGTTTTGAGCTTTAATCTGCGTTTTAACGCGTAAAACAGCATAAAAACGACGAAGTTTTATTATTCGTTTTTTATTAATATTGCGTCTATTTGAACGATTTCAACGATCTAAAATGCTTGAAAATGCTTATTTTAGCAAAACAGCACGTTTTGAGCTTTATTCTGCGTTTTAACGCGTAAACAGCATAAAAACGACAAAATTTTTAATATTTTTTTTTATTATATTGCTTCTATTTGAACGATTTCAACGATCTAAAATGCTTGAAAATGCTTATTTTAGCAAAACAGCACGTTTTGAGCTTTAATCTGCGTTTTAACGCGCAAAACAATAAAAACGACGAAATTTTTTTATTATTGTTTTTCAATATTGTCTATTTGAACGATTTCAACGATCTAAAATGCTTGAAAATTTATTTTAGCAAAACAGCACTATGAGCTTTAACGCGTTTTAACGCGTAAAAAGCGCATAAAAACGACAAATTTAATTCGTTTTTATTAATATTGCTTCTATTTTGCACGGTTCAACGATCTAAAATGCTTGAAAATGCTTATTTAACAAAACAGCACGTTTGAGCTTTAATCTGCGTTTTAAGCGTAAAACGCATAAAACGAAATTTTTAATTGATTTTTATAATATTGCTTCTTTTGAACGATTTCAACGATCTAAAATGCTTGAAAATGCTTATTTTAAAAACGAGTTTTGATTTAACTGCTTTTTAACGCAAAACCCAATAAAACGACGAATTTTTATTATCGTTTTTATTAATATTGCGTCTATTGAACGATTTCAACGATCAAAATGCTTGAAAATGCTTTTTTTAGCAAAACAGCCGTTTTGAGTTTAATCTGCGTTTAACGCGAAAACGCTAAAAGACGAATTTTTAGTCTTTTTTATTAATATTGTTCTATTTGAACGATTTCAACGATCTAAAATCCCTGAAATGCTTATTGAGCAAAACAGCACGTTTTGAGCTTTAACTGGTTTTAACGCGTAAAAAGCTAAAACAAAAAAATTTTACGTTTTATTATATTGCGTCTATTTGAACGATTTCACGATCTAAAATGCTTGGAAATCTTATTTTAGCAAAACAGCACGTTTTGAGCTTTAATCAGCGTTTTAACGCGTAAAACAGCATAAAAACGAAATTTTTTATTCGTTTTTATTAATTTTGCGTCTATTTGAACGATTTCAACGCTCTAAATGTTGAAAATGCTTATTTTAGCAAAACAGCACTTTTTTGAGCATTAATCTGCGTTTTAACGCGTAAAACAGTTTTAAAACGACAATTTTATTATTCGTTTTTTAATATTCTTCTATTTGAACGATTTCAACGATCAAAAATGCTTAAAAAATGCTTATTTTAGCAAAACAGCAGTTTTTGAGCTTTTAATCTGCGTTTACGCTAAAACACATAAACGACAATTTTTTTTTCGTTTTTATTATATTGCGTCATTTTGAACGATTTCAACGATCTAAAATGCTTGAAAATGCATTTTAGCAAATCACCCCTTTTGAGTTTTAATTTGCGTTTTAACGCGTAAACAGCATAAAAACGACGAATTTTTATTATTCGTTTTATTATATTGCTTCTATTTGAACGATTTAAACGATCTAAAATGCTTGAAATGCTTATTTTAGCAAAACAGCACGTTTTGAGTTTTTAAATTTCGCTTTTTAACGCGTAAAAAAACATAAAAACGACGAATTTTTATTGTTCGTTTTTTTTTTAAAGTTTCCCTATTTGAACGATTTCAACGATCTAAAATGCTTGAAAATGCGTATTTTAGAAAAAACAGCACGTTTTGAGCTTTAATCTGCGTTTTAACGCGTAAAACCCGCATAAAACGAAAAAATTTTATTATTCGTTTTTTTATTAATATTCGTCTATTTGAACGATTTCAACGATCTAAAATGCTTGAAATGCTTATTTTAGCAAAAGCACGTTTTGAGCTTTAATCAGCGTTTTAACGCGTAAAACAGCAAAAAAACGACGAAATTTTTATTATTCTTTTTTATTAATATTGCGCCTATATGAACGATTTCAACGATCTAAAATGCTTAAAAAATGCTTATTTTAGAAAAACACCCCTTTTTGAGTTTTAATCTGCGTTTTAAGCAAAAAGATAAAAAACGACTTTTTTTATTTTTTTGTTTTTATTAATATTGCTTCATTTGAAATTTTCAACACAAAATGTTTAAAAATCCCTATTTTAGC
>NW_027045914.1:0-41958 GCF_025399875.1 Dalotia coriaria | reverse complement strand
ATAAAAACCTGTTTTAAAAATTTTAATTTTTTATTTATTCTATTTAAACGATTTCAACGTTAGAATGCTTGAAAATGCTTATTTAGCAAAAACACGTTTTGGGGCTTAAATCTGCGTTTTAACGCGTAAAACAGCAAAAACGACGAAATTTTTATTATTCGTTTTATTAATATTGCTTCTATTTAAACGATTTCAACGATCTAAAATGCTTGAAAATGCTTATTTTAGCAAAACAGCACGTTTGAGCTTTAATCTGCGTTTTAACGCGTAAAACAGCAAAAAAATGACGAATTTTTATTATTCTTTTTTATTAATATTGCTTCTATTTAACGATTTCAACGATCTAAAATGCTTGAAAATGCTTATTTTAGCAAAACAGCACTTTTTGAGCTTAAATCTGCGTTTTAACGCGTAAAACAGCATAAAAACGACGAAATTTTATTATTCGTTTTTTAATATTGCGTCTATTTGAACGATTTCAACGATCTAAAATGCTTGAAAATGTTTTATTTTAGCAAAACAGCACGTTTTGAGCTTTAATCTGCGTTTTAACGCGTAAAACAGCATAAAATGACAATTTTTATTATTCGTTTTTTAATTATTGCTTCTATTTAAACGATTTCAACAATCTAAGATGCTTGAAAATGCTTATTTTAGCAAAACAGCACGTTTTGAGCTTTAATCTGCGTTTTAACGCGTAAAACAGCATAAAAACGACGAAATTTTTATTATTCGTTTTATTCATATTGCTTCTATTTGAACGATTTCAACGATCTAAAATGCTTGAAAATGCTTATTTTAGCAAAGCAGCACGATTTGAGCTTTAATCTGCGTTTTAACGCGTAAACAGCATAAAAACGACGAATTTTTATTATTCGTTTTTATTAATATTGCGTTATTTGAACGATTTCAACGATCTAAAATGCTTAAAATTGCTTATTTTAGCAAAACAGCACGTTTTGAGCTTAATTCTGCGTTTAAACGCGTAAAACAGCATAAAACGACGAAATTTTATTATTCGTTTTTATTAATATTGCGTCCATTTGAACTGATTTCAACGATCTAAAATGCTTGAAAATGCTTATTTTAGCAAAACAGCAGTTTGAGTTTTAATCTGCGTTTCAACGCGTAAAACAGCATAAAAATGACGAATTTTTATTATCCGTTTTTATTAATATTGATTCTATTTAAACGATTTCAACGATCTAAAATGCTTGAAAATGCTTATTTTAGCAAAAGCAGCACGTTTTGAGTTTTAATCTGCGTTTTAACGCGTAAAACAGCTATAAAACGACGAAATTTTTTTATTATCTGTTTTTTTTAATATTGCGTCTATTTAACGATTTCAACGATTTAAAATGTTTTGAAAATGCTTATTTTAGCAAAACATCACGTTTTGAGCTTTAATCAGCGTTTTAACGCGTAAATCACATAAAAACGACGAAATTTTTATTATTCGTTTTTAATTAATATTGCGTCTATTTGAACGATTTCAACGATCTAAAATAGCTTGAAATGCTTATTTTAGCAAAACAGCACGTTTTGAGTTTAATCTGCTTTTAACGCGTAAAACAGCATAAAAACGACGAATTTTATTATATCGTTTTTATTAATATTCTTCTATTTGAATGATTTCAACGATCTAAAAATGTTAAAATGCTTATTTTAGCAAAAAGCACGTTTTGAGTTTTAACTGCGTTTTAACGCGTAAAACATAAAACGACGAAATTTTTATTATTAGTTTTTATTAATATTGCGTCTATTTGAACGATTTCAACGATCTAAAATGCTTGAAAATGCTTATTTTAGCAAAACAGCAGGTTTTAGCTTTAATCTGCGTTTTAACGCGTAAAACAGCATAAAAACGACGAATTTTTTATTATTCGTTTTTTAATATTGCTTCTATTTGAACGATTTCAACAATCTAAATAGCTTGAAAATGCTTATTTTAGCAAAACAGCATTTTGAGCTTTATTCTGCGTTTTACGCGTAAACAGCTTAAAAACGACGAAATTTTTATTATTCGTTTTATTAATATTGCGTCTATTTGAACGATTTCAACGATCTAAAATGCTTGAAAATGCTTATTTTAGCAAAACATGCAGGTTTTGAGCTTTTAATCTGCGTTTTAACGCGTAAAACAGCATAAAACGACAAAATTTTATTATTCGTTTTTATTAATATTGCTTCTATTTAAACGATTTCAACGATTATAGAATGCTAAAATGCTATTTTAGCAAAACAGCACGTTTTGAGTTAAATCTGCGTTTTAACGCGTAAACACATAAAACGATCAATTTTTATTATTCGTTTTGTATTTACTATCTATTTAAAACGATTTCACGATCTAAAAATTTGAAAATGCTTTATTTTAGCAAAACAGCAGTTTGAGTTTTAATCTGCGTTTTTAACGCGTAAAACAGCATAAAACGACGAAATTTTTATTATTCGTTTTTATTAATATTGCGTCTATTTGAACGATTTCAACGATCTAAAATGCTTTGAAAATGCTTATTTTAAGCAAAACATCACGTTTTAGCTTTTAATCTGCGTTTTAACGCGTAAACAGATATAAAACGACCAAATTTTTTATTTTCGTTTTAATTAATATTGCTTCTATTTGAACGATTTCAACGATCTAAAAGCTTGAAAATGCTTATTTTAGCAGAAATCAGCACGTTTTGAGCTTTAATCTGCGTTTTAACGCGTTAAAACAGCATAAAACGCAATTTTTATTATTCGTTTTTATTAATTGCTTCTATTTGAACGATTTCAACGATCTAAAATGCTTGAAAATGCTTATTTTAGCAAAACAGTACGTTTTGAGCTTTTATTCTCGTTTTAACGCGTAAGAGCAAGCATAAAACGACGACATTTTTATTATTCGTTTTTATTAATATTGCGTCTATTTGAACGATTTACGATCTAAAATGCTTGAAAATGCTTATTTTAGCAAAACAGCACGTTTTGACTTTAATCTGTGTTTTAACGCGTAAAACAGCATAAAAAGACGAATTTTTATTTATTGTTTTTATTAATATTGCTCTATTTAAACGATTTCAAAATCTAAAATGCTTGAAAATGCTTATTTTAGCAAAACAGCACGTTTTGAGCTTTAATCTGCGTTTTAACGTAAAACAGCATAAAACGACGAATTTTTATTATTCGTTTTTTATTCATATTGCTTCTATTTGAACGATTTCAACGATCTAAAATGCTTGAAAATGCTTATTTTAGCAAAAGCAACGTTTTGAGCTTTTAATCTGCGTTTTAACGCGTAAAACAGCATAAAAACGACGAATTTTTTATTATTCGTTTTTTATTAATATTGCGTCTATTTGAACGATTTCACGATCTAAAATGCTTGAAAATGCTTATTTTAGCAAAACAGCACGTTTTGAGCTTTATTCTGCGTTTTAACGCGTAAACAGCATAAAACGACGAAATTTTTATTATTCGTTTTTATTAATATTGCGTCCATTTGAACGATTTCAACGATCTAAAATGCTTGAAAATGCTTTTTTAAGCAAAACAGCACGTTTTGAGCTTTAATCTGCGTTTTAACGCGTAAAACATTATAAAATGACGAATTTTTTATTATTCGTTTTTATTAATATTGATTCTTTTAAACGATTTCAACGATCTAAAATGCTTGAAAATGCTTATTTAGCAAAGCAGCACGTTTTGAGCTTTAATCTGCGTTTTTAACGCTGTAAAACAGCATAAAACGACGAAATTTTTATATTCGTTTTTATTCATATTGCTTCTATTTGAACGATTTCAACGATCTTAAAATGCTTAAAAATGCTTATTTTAGCAAAACAGCATGTTTTGAGCTTTTAATCTGCGTTTTTAACGCGTAAAACAGCTATAAAATCGACGAATTTTTATTATCGTTTTATTAATATTGCGTCTATTTGAACGATTTCAACGATCTAAAATGCTTGAAAATGCTTATTTTGCAAAAATCACATTTTGAGTTTAATCAGCGTTTTAACGCGTAAAACACATAAAACGACAGAATTTTTATTTTCGTTTTTATTAATATTGCGTCTATTTAACGATTTCAACGTATCTAAAATGCTTGAAAATGCTTATTTTAGCAAAACAGCACGTTTTGAGCTTTAATCTGCGTTTTAACGCGTAAAACAGCATAAAAGCGAATTTTATTATTCGTTTTTATTAATATGCTTCTATTTGAACGATTTCAACGATCTAAAATGCTTGAAAATGCTTTATATTTAGCAAAACACACGTTTTGAGCTTTAACTGCGTTTTAACGCGTAAAACAGCATAAAACGACGAAATTTTTTTATTATTCTTTTTATTATATTGCTTCTATTTAAACGATTTCAACGATATAGAATGCTTGAAAATGCTTATTTTGCAAAACAGCACGTTTTGAGTTTAAATCTGCGTTTTAACGCGTAAAACAGCATAAAACGACAGAAATTTTTTATTATTCAGTTTTTATTAATATTCTTCTATTTTAAATGATTTCAACGATTCAAAAGCTTGAAAATGCTTATTTTAGCAAAACAGCACGTTTGAGCTTTAATCTGCGTTTTAACGCGTAATACTAAAACATAAAAACGATGAAATTTTTATTATTCGTTTTTATTAATATTGCGTCTATTTGAACGATTTCAACGATCTAAAATGCTTGAAAATGCTTATTTTAGCAAAAACACAGTTTTGAGCTTTAATCTGCGTTTTAACGCGTAAAACAGCATAAAAAACGACCAAATTTTTATTATTCGTTTTTATTAATATTGCTTCTATTTGAACGATTTCAACGATCTAAAATGCTTGAAAATGCTTATTTTAGCAAACACACGTTTTGAGCTTTAATCTGCGTTTTAACGCGTAAAAACACTAAAAACGCGAATTTTTTATTATTCGTTTTTATTAATATTGCTTTATTTAACGAATTCAACGATCTAAAATGCTTTGAAAAATCTTATTTTAGCAAAAGCACGTTTTGAGCTTTAATCTGCGTTTTAACGCGTAAAACATATAAACGAAGAAATTTTTTATTATTCGTTTTTTATTCAAAATTGCTTCTATTTGAAACGATTTCAATCGATCTAAAATGCTTGAAAATGCTTATTTTAGCAAAACAGACGTTTTAGTTTTAATTGCTTTTTTAACGCGTAAAACGACATAAAACGACGAATTTTATATTATTCGTTATTTTATTAATATTGCGTCTATTTGAACGATTTAACGATCTAAAATGTTTTGAAAATGCTTATTTTAGCAAAACATCACGTTTTGAGCTTTATTCTGCGTTTTAAGGGTTAAAACCTTAAAAAGTAATTTTAAAAACCGTTTTTTTTAATTGCGTTTTTAACGGTTTAAACGATAAAAAGGAAAATTTTATTTTAAAAGCTTTTATTTAACTTTCGCGTTTTTAAGCAAAAAAGTTAAACACAAAAATTTTTATTTAATTCGTTTTAATTAAATGTTCTAAAACGAAAAATATAAATTGTTAAAAGCTTTTTTAAAACACCACGTTTATTAATTGCTTAAAAGCTTATTAAACAAAAAAACCAAATTTTTATTTTTTTTGTTTAAAAAACCTTTTTAAAACAAATTTTTTATATTTTTTTTATAATATTGCTCTATTTAAACTTTAACTCTTTAAGCTAAAAAGCTTATAAAACGCCAATTTTTATTATTCGTTTTATTAAAGCTAAAAAACCTTTTATTCTTTTAAAATTGCTTTTTTAAGAGCAACGTTAGCTTAAAATTGCTTTTTAAAGAAAACAGCTTTTGAGTTTATTTTTCTTTTTTTATAAATAACTCAAAAATTTTTAATCTTTTTTAAAATTGTTTAAAATTTGATTTTCAAACACATTTTTTAAACTTTATTTCCGAAAGCGTAAACGTTTGAGTTTTAATTTTCGTTTTAATTAAAAGCTTATGAACGTTTTAACGTTAAAATTTGCATTTAATTTCCAAAAACCCTTTTGAAAATCTTTTTAAGCAAAACAGCATTTTGACTTAATTTTTATTACTTTTAAAAGATTTAAATTTTTCCGATTAAAATTTGGGTTTTTTTAGCAAAACCACTTTTTATTTAATTTTTTTTTAAGCAAAAACAGAAAAACGGAATTTATTCGTTTTATAAACGCTAGAACTTTTTAACGTTTTTAAATTTAAATTGTTTTTTAAACAAAACAAAAATGCTTAATGCTTTTTTAAAGCAAAACAGAAAAACGTTTACTTTAATTTCGTTTTAATTAAACCATTAACGTTTTTTTAACGATTAAATTTGAAATGCTTTTTTTTCAAAACAGCATTTTTTAAAGCTTTTAAACCCGCGTTTAACCTTTAAGCTTTAAACGCGAAAAAAATAATTCGTTTTTTTTTAAATTCGTTTTTTAAATTCCAATTTAAAAGTTTAAAATTAATTTGAAAATCCCTTTTGAGCAAAATCACGTTTTACTAAATGCTCAAAACGCGAAATTTAACTTTTTTTTTAAATTTGTTTTTTTTAAACGATTTAACGTTTTAAAAATTTTAAAATGCTTGAAAAATCCTTTTTAGCAAAACGCGTTTTAAGCAAAAACGCTAAAAACGACAATTTTATTTTTTTTTTTTGCATTATTTACATTTAACGATTTAAAAGTTAAAATGCTTATTTTAAAAGCTTTTACCCAAAAATCTGGTTTTAACCGTTTAAGCTAAAAACACAATATCTTTTTTTATTATTGTTTTATTTAAACGTTTAACGATTTAAAATGCTTAAAATGCTTTTGAAAAACCCCTTTTTTTTTTAAACGCTTTTTAAACGCGTAAACAACAAAAAAAGACGAAATTTTTTTATTTTTTTTTTATTAATATTGCGTCTATTTGAACGATTTCAACGATCTAAAATGCTTGAAAATGCTTATTTTAGCAAAACAGCACGTTTTGAGCTTTAATCTGCGTTTTGCGTAAAAAGCATAAAACGACAAATTTTTTTTATTCGTTTTTTTAATTTCTTCTATTTGAACGATTTCAACGATTATAATGCAAAAAATGCTTATTTTAGCAAAACAGCACGTTTTGGTTTTTTCTGCTTTTTAACGCGTAAAACGCAAAAAAACGACGAAATTTTTATTATTCGTTTTATTAATATTGCGTCTATTTGAACGTTTCAACGATCGGGAAATGCTTGAAAATGCTTATTTTAGCAAAACAGCACTTTTTTGAGTTTTTAATCTGCGTTTTAACGCGTAAAACAGCATAAAAATGACGAATTTTTATTATTCGTTTTTTTTAATATTGCGTCTATTTGAACGATTTCAACGTTTAAAATGCTTGAAAATGCTTTTTTAGCAAAACACCCTTTTTTTGAGTTTAATCCTTTTTAAGGGAAAAACACAAAAAAACGACGAATTTTTATTATTTGTTTTATTAATATTTTCTATTTAAACGATTTCAACAATCTAAAATGCTTGAAAATGCTTATTTTAGCAAAACAGCACGTTTTGAGCTTTAATCTGCGTTTTAACGCGTAAAACAGCATAAAACGACGAAATTTTATTATTCGTTTTTATTCATATTGCTTCTATTTGAACGATTTCAACGATCTAAAATGCTTGAAAATGCTTATTTTAGCAAAACAGCACGTCTTGAGCTTTTAATCTGCGTTTTAACGCGTAAACAGCATAAAACGACGAATTTTTATAATTCGTTTTTTATTAATATTGCGTCTATTTGAACGATTTCAACGATCTAAAATGCTTGAAAATGCTTATTTTAGCAAAACAGCACGTTTTGAGCTTTTATCTGCGTTTTAACGGTAAAACAGCATAAAACGACGAATTTTTATTATTCGTTTTTATTAATATTGTGTCATTTGAACGATTTCAACGATCTAAAATGCTTGAAAATGCTTATTTTAGCAAAACAGCAGTTTGAGCTTTAATCTGCGTTTTAACGCTAAAACAGCATAAAAAACGACGAATTTTTTATTATTCGTTTTTTATTAATATTTGCGTCATTTTGAACGATTTCAACGATTAAAAATGCTTGAAAATGCTTATTTTAACAAAACAGCACGTTTTGAGTTTTTAATCTCGTTTTAACGCGTAAAACGGCATAAAAACGAAATTTTTATTATTCGTTTTATTAATATTGTTTATTTGAACGATTTCAACGATCAAAAATGTTTTGTAAATGCTTATTTTAGCAAAACAGCACTTTTTTGAGTTTATTCTGCGTTTTAACGCGTAAAACAGTTAAAACGACGAAATTTTATTATTCGTTTTTTAATTTTTGGTCTATTTGAACGATTTCAACGATCTAAAATGCTTGAAAATGTTTTTATTTTGCAAAAAGAGTTTTGAGCTTTAATCTGCGTTTTAACGGTAAAACAGCATAAAAACGACGAATTTTTATTATTCGTTTTTATTAATATTTTTATTTAAAATGGATTTCAACGATCTAAAATGCTTGAAAATGCTTATTTTACAAAAACAGCAGTTTTGAGCTTAATCTGCGTTTTAACGCGTAAAACAGCATAAAACGACGAATTTTTTATTATTCTTTTTATTAATATTGCGTCTATTTGAACGATTTTCAACGATCTAAAATGTTGAAAATGCTTATTTTTAGGCAAAACAGCACGTTTTGAGTTTTTAACCCTGCGTTTTAACGCGTAAACAACATAAAAACGACGAATTTTTATTATTCGTTTTTATTAATATTGCTTCTATTTGAACGATTTCAACGATCTAAAATTGAAAATGCTTATTTTAGCAAAACAGCACGTTTTGAGCTTTAATTCTGCGTTTTAACGCGTAAAACACTAAAAACGAAATTTTTATTATTCGTTTTTATTAATATTGCGTCTATTTGAACGATTTCAAATAAAAAAAATGCTTGAAAATGTTTATTTTAGCAAAAACAGAAAGTTTGAGCTTTTAATCTGCGTTTTAAGCGTAAAACACCCTAAAAACGACGAAATTTTATATTCTTTTATTAATATTGCGTCTATTTGAACGATTTCAACGTCTAAAATGGCAAAATGCTTATTTTAGCAAAACAGCACGTTTTGAGTTTTAATCTGCGTTTTTAACGCGTAAAACAGCATAAAACGACGAAATTTATTATTCGTTTTTATTAATATTCTTCTTTTAAACGATTTCAGCTTAAAATGCTTGAAAATGCTTATTTTAGCAAACAGCCGTTTTGAGCTTTAATTCGTTTAACGCTAAAACAGCTAAAACGACATTTTTTTAAATTATTCGTTTTTTTATTATTAGGTCTATTGAACGATTTCAAAAATCTAAAATCTTGAAAATGCTAATTTTAGCAAAACAGCACGTTTTGAAGTTTAATCAGCGTTTAACGCGTAAAAAGCTAAAACGAGAAATTTTTATTATTCTTTTTTATTAATATGGTCTTTTTTAACATTTCAACATCAAAAATGCTTAAAATGCATTTAAAAACAGCACGTTTTGAGCTTTAATCTGCTTTTTAAACGCGTAAAAAAACATAAAAGACGAATTTTATTCATTCGTTTTTATTAATATTGCTTCTATTTGAACGATTTAAACGTTTTAAAATGCTTGAAAATGCTTTATTTTAAAAACAGCACGTTTTGAGCATTCGCTTTTTTTAACGCGTAAAACAGTATAAAAACGCGAAATTTTTATTATTCGTTTTTTAATATTGCGTCTATTTGAACGATTTCAACGATCTAAAATGCTTGAAAATGCTTATTTTAGCAAAACAGCACGTTCTGAGCTTAATCTGCTTTTTTAACGCGTAAAACAGCATAAAATGCGAATTTTTATTATTTTTTTATTAATTTGTTCTATTTAAACGATTTCAACAATCTAAAATGCTTGAAAATGCTTTTTTAGAAAACAGCACGTTTGAGCTTTAATCTGCGTTTTAACGCGTAAAACAACATAAAAACGACGAATTTTTATTATTCGTTTTATTCTTTAGTTATTTGAACATTTCAACGATCTAAATCTTGAAAATGCTTATTTTAGCAAAACAGCACGTCTTGAGCTTTAATCTGCGTTTTAACGCGTAAACACATAAAACGACAAATTTTTTATTTTTCTTTTTTAAATGCTTTATTTGAACAAATTTAACGATCAAATGCTTGAAAATGCTTATTTAAGAAAAAACAGCACGTTTTGAGTTTTTAATCTGCTTTTTAAGGGTAAAACGCATAAAACGCGGTTTTATTATTCGTTTTTATTAATATTGCTTCTTTTGAAGATTTCAACGAACTAAAATGCTTGAAAAAGCATTTTAGCAAAACAGCCGTTTTGAGTTTAATCTGCTTTTTAAAGCGTAAACACATAAAACGCGAATTTTTATTATTCGTTTTTATTAAATTGCGTCTTTTGCGATTTCAACGATCTAAAATGCTTGAAAATGCCTATTTTAGAAAACGTTTTGAGTTTAATCTGCGTTTAACGCTAAAACAGCATAAAACGACAATTTTTTATTTCGTTTTTATTAATATTGCTTTATTTGAACGATTTAACGATCTAAAATGTTTTGAAATGCTTATTTTTTAGCAAAACAGCACGTTTTGAGTTTTTATTCTGCGTTTTACGCGTAAAACGCATAAAAACGACGAATTTTTTATTATTCTTTTTTATTAAAATTGCGTCTTTTTGAACGATTCAAGATCTAAAATGCTTGAAAATGCTTATTTTAAAAACAGCACGTTTTGAGCTTTAATTGCGTTTTAACGCGTAATAAAACTAAAAACGACGATTTTTATTATTCGTTTTTTAATAGCTTCATTTGGAACGATTCAACGATCTAAAATGCTTGAAAATGCTTATTTTAGCAAAACAGCACGTTTTGAGCTTTTATTCTGCGTTTTAACGCGTAAAACAGCATAAAACGACAGTCATTATTCGTTTTATTAATATTGCGTCCATTTGAACGATTTCAACGATCTAAAATTAACGAATGCTTTTTTAAAAGCAAAACAGCACGTTTTGAGCTTTAATCTGCGTTTTAACGCGTAAAACACATAAAAATGACGAATTTTTTATTATTTTTTTTTTTTAAAATTTTTTTTTTTAAAAAAAAAATTTTTTTTAAAAACCAAAATTTTGGGGCCCCAAAAAAAAAAAAAAACCCCAAATTTTCCCTTTTTTTAAAAAAAAAAATTTTTTTTTTTCCCCCTTTAAAATTGTTTTTTTGAAAAAAAAATTTTAAATTTTTGGTTTTTTTTAAAAAAAAAAAATTTTTTTTTTTTGGTTTTTTTTTTTTTTTTTTAAAAAAAAAAAAAAATTTTTTTAAAAATTTTTTAAAAAAATTTTTTTTGGTTTTTTTTTTAAAAAGGAAAAAAAAAAATTTTTTTTTTTTTTTTAAAAAATTTTAAAAAAAAAAAAAAAATTTTTTTTAAATTTTTTTTAAAAAAATTTTTTTAAAAAATTTTTTCCCAAAACAAAACTTTTAAAATTTTTTTTCGGGTTTTAAAAAAAAAAACCCAAAATTTTTTTTTTTAAATTTTTTTCCCAAAAACCTTTTTTTTAAAAATTTTTTTAAAAAACCAAAAAAATTTTTAATTTTTTTTTTTAAAAAAAAAATTTTAAAAATTTTAAAAAATTTTTTTTTTAATTTTCCCAAAAAAATTTTTTTAAAAATTTTTAAAAAAAAAAGAAAAAAACCTTTTTTTTTTCCTTTTTTAAAAATTTTCCAAAAAAAACCCCAAATTTTTTTTTTTTTCCCCAAAAAAAAGGGTTTTAAAAAAAAGGAAAAAAGGAAAAAAAAAAAAATTTTTTAATTTTTTTTTTTTTTTCAAAAAAAAAAAAAATTTTTTAAAAATTTTTTTAAAAAGGGAAAAAAAATTTTTTAAAAGCTTAAAAGCAAAAAAAGGTTTTTTTTTTTTTTAAAAAAAAAAAAAAAAAATTTTTAAATTTTTTTTTAAATTTTTTTCCCTTTTTTTTTAAAAATTTTTTTTAAAAACCTTTTAAACAAAAAATTTTTTTCTTTTTTTTTTTTCCCCCAAAAAATTTTTTTTAAAATTTTTTTTTTCCCCCTTTTTTTTTAAAAAAAAATTTTTTAAAAAAAAATTTTTTTTAAAAAAGGTTTTTTTTTTTTTTTTTAAAGCAAAAAAAGAAAAAAATTTTTTAAATTTTTTTTAATTTTTTTTTTTTTTTTAAATTGGTTTTAAAAAAAATTTTTTAAAAAAAAAAAAATTTTTTTTTTTTTTAATTTTTTCCTTTTAAAAGTTTAAAAAAAAATTTTTTTTTTTTAATTTTTTTTTTTTTAAAAATTTTTAAAATTTAAAAAATTTAAAAAAAAAAATTTTTTTTTTTTTTTTTTTCTTTTAAAAATTTAAAAAAAAAAAGGGGAAAATTTTTTTTTTTTTAAAAAAATTTTTTTTATTTTTTTTTTTAAAAAAAAAAAAAAAAATTTTTTTTTCCGGTTTTTTAATTTTTTTTTTTTAAAAAAAAAAAAGGAAAATTTTTTTTTCCCTTTTTTTGGTTTTTTTTTTTTCCCCGAAAAAAATTTTAAAAAAATTTTTTTAAAAAATTTTTTTTTTTTTCCCCCCAAAAAAAAAAAAATTTTTTAAAAAAAAATTTTTTTTTGGGTTTTTTCCGTTTTAAAAAAAAAAAAAAATTTTTAAAAACCCTTTTTTTTTTTTTCTTTTAACCAAAAAAAAACCCAAAAAAAAAAAATTTTTTTTTTTTTTAAAAACCCTTTTTTGGTTTTAACCTTTTTAACGAAAAAAGAAAAAAAAAAATTTTTTTTTTTAAAAAAATTTTTTTTTTTCCCCGGGTTTTCCCCAAAAAAATTTTAAAAAAATTTTTTTTTTTTTAAAAAATTTTTGGGTTTTTTTTTTTAAAAATTAAAAAATTTAAAAGGTTTTTTTTTAAAAAGGTTTTTTTTTTATTTTTTTCCCGAAAAAAAAAAAAACCTTTTTTTTTTAAAACGTTTTTTTTTTTTTTTTTTTAAAAAAAATTTTAAAAAAATTTTTTTAAAAAAAATTTTTTTTTTTTTTTGGGTTTTTTTTCCAAAAATTTTAAAAAAATTTTTTTTTTTTTTTGGGTTTTTGAAGGTTTTAAAAAAAAAGTTTAAAAAGGTTTTTTTTTAAAACCCTTTTTTTTTTTTTTTAAAACCAAAACCAAAAAAAAAGTTTTTTAAAAAAATTTTTTTTAATTTTTTTGGGAAAAAAAAAAAAAAAAAAAAATTTTTTTTTTAAAAAAATTTTTTTTTTTAAAAATTTTTTCCGAAAAAAAAAAAGTTTTTTTTTTTTTTTTTTTGGAAACCAAAAAAAAAAAAATTTTTTTAAACCTTTTTTTAATTTTTTTTTTAAAAAAAAAATTAAAAAGGAAAATTTTTTTTTTTAAAAAACCTTTTTTGGGGAAATTTTTTAAAAAAAATTTTTTAAAAAAAAAATTTTTTTTTTTTTTTTAAAAAAAAAAAATTTTTTTTAAAATTTTTTTTTTTTTTTTGGGAAAAATTTTTTAAAAAAAAAAACCCGGGGGGTTTTTTTTTTTTTAAATTTTTTTAAGGGAAAAAAACCCTTAAAAGTTAAAATTTTTTTTTTTAAAAAATTTTTTTTTCCTTTTTCCCAAAAAAAAAAAAAAAAATTTTTTTTTTTTTTTTTTAAAAAAACCCAAAAAAAAATCTTGAAAATTTATTTTAAAACATTTTGATTTTAAAGATTTAAACCCTAAAATTAAAAACAGAAATTTTATTATTAGTTTTTTTAATATGCTTCCATTTGAACGATTTCACATTAAAATTTTTAAAATGCTATATTTAGCAAAACAGCATTTTAGTTTAACTGCGTTTTTAAGGTAAAACAGCATAAAAGACGAATTTTTTATTATTCTTTATATAATTTTTTATTTGAATGATATTTAACATATTTGAAATTTAATTTAGAAAATTTTGATTTTAGCTTTTAACGCGTAACGCGTAAAACACTAAAAACGACAAATTTTATTATTCGTTTTTTTAATATTGCGTCTTTTGAAATTTCAACGATCTAAAATGCTTGAAAATTTTTTTAGCAAAACAGCACTTTTTGAGTTTTAATTGCGTTTTAACGTAAAACAGCATAAAAAAATTTTTATTATTGTTTTTATTAATATTGTCTATTGAACGATTTAACGATTAAAATGCTTTAAAATGTTTTTTATAAAAAGTTTTGATTTTATCTTTTAACGCGTAAAACGCATATAAACATTGATATTTTTATATTTTTTTAATTTAATTTTTTGAAGCTTTTAAATCAAAATGCGAATTTGATTTTTAGCAAAAATTTTTAGTTTAATTTTTTTAAGGTTAAAATAAATTGCTTATTATTCGTTTTATTAAATTGATATTTAAAATGATTTAACGATTACAAATTTGAAAAGTTATTTACAAAAAGCATTTTTAGTTTATCTGCGTTTAATAAAAGCATAAAACGAAATTTTTTTATTTTAATTTAAATTTCTATTTTGAAGATTTTAACGTTTAAAAGCTGAAAATGCGTAATTTTAGCAAAAAGCACGTTTTATTTATGTTTTTAAAATTAAAATTTTAATACAAATGCTTGATTTTCGTTTTAATAATATTGTTTATTTAAACGTTTAAATCGTAAAATAAAAATTTTTTTAAATTCAGCTCTTTTTGATTTTTCATTAATTTTAAAGTTAAAAAGCATTGAAAATTTTTTTATACGATTTTAGTTTTATCATTTGAACGTTCAAGATCTAAAAATGTTAAAATGCTTTATTTTTAAAATAGTCTGAGTTTTAAATTTTTTAAGCGTAAACAGTTTAAAAACGACGAATTTTATTATCTTTTTAAATATTCGTTAAAGAAATTTCAATTTAAAATCTAAATTATTTTGCAAAACAGCTTTATTTTAATCTGTTTTAACGCTTAAGTTTAAAACATAAAAAAAATTTTTTATTATTGTTTTTATTTATTTCCATTTGAACGATTTCAACATTAAAATCTTAAAATTTTAAAAACGCAGTTTTGAGCTTTACTGCGTTTTAACGCGTAAAACGCAATAAAACGACGAAATTTTTATTATTGTTTTTATTAATATTGTTATTGATTTCAACATCTAAAATGCTTGAAAATGCTTATTTTAGCAAAACAGCACGTTTTAGTTTAATTGCGTTTTAACGCGTAAAACAGCATAAAAAGCGAATTTTTATTATTCGTTTTTATTAATATTGCTTCTATTTGAACGATTTCAACGATCTAAAATGTTGAAAATTTATTTTAGCAAACAGCACGTTTTGAGCTTTAATCTGTTTAACGCGTAAAACACATAAAACGAAATTTTTATTATTCGTTTTTATTAATTTGCGTCATTTGAACGATTTCAACATCTAAAATGCTTGAAAATGCTTATTTTAGCAAAAACCCTGTTTTGAGTTTTAATCTGCGTTTTAAACGTAAAAAACCCATAAAAACTTTTTTTTTATTATTCGTTTTTAATTTCAATTCAAATTTGAAATTTATTCTAAAACTTTTATTAATCTGCTTTTAAAAACACTTAAAACCGTTTTACGTATAAAATAATACGAATTTATTTAACTATTTTTTTTTAAAATATTTATTTTATTTAACGATGTTTGATTAAATGTTTTAACGGTATTTTAAAAACAAAATTTTTTATTTTAATCAGTTTATTCTAAATAACGATAAAAACTAAATTTTTATTTTTTATTAAATAGTTATTTGAACGTTTAACTCTAAACTGCTAAAAATTTAAAACCGAACCACATTTTTTGATTTTAATTTGTTTTAACGTTAAACATCATAAAAACGAGAAATTTTTATTAATTTTATAATGCTTTTATTGAACTTTTTCCCGAAACATAAAATCTGAAAATGCTTATTTTACACTTTTTTTTTTTTTTTTAAAAAAAAAAAATTTTTTTTTTTTTTTTTTAAATTTTTTTTTCCTTTTTAAAAAACCAAAATTTTTAAATTTTTTTTTAAAAAAAAAAAAATTTTTTTTCCTTTTTTAAAAATAAAAAAAAATTTTTTTTCCGTTTTTTTTTTAAAATTTTTAAAAAAAATTTTTGGTTTTTTTTTTTTAAAAAAAAAAAATTTTTTTTTTTGGTTTTTTTTTTTTAAAACGAAAATTTTTAAAATTTTTTAAATTTTTTTTAAAAACCTTTTTTTTTAAAATTTTAAAAAAAATTTAAGCAAAAAACGTTTTTTTTTTTTAATAAAAAAAAAAAAAATTTTTATTATTCGTTTTATTAATATTGCTTCTATTTGAACGATTTCAGCAATCAAAATGCTTGAAAATGCTTATTTTAGTCAAAACAGCACGTTTTGAGCTTTATTCTGCGTTTTAACGCGTAAAACACATAAAAACGACGAATTTATATTATTCGTTTTTATTAATATTGCGTCTATTTGAACGATTTCAACGATCTAAAATGCTGAAAATGCTTATTTTAGCAAAACAGCACGTTTTGAGTTTTAATCTGCGTTTTAACGCGTAAAACAGCATGTTCCACGAATCATTATTCGTTTTGGTTAATATTGCGCCCATTTGAACGTGATTTTACCGATCTAAAATGCTTGAAAAATGCTTATTTTAAGGCAAAAACATCACGTTTTGAAGCTTTAATCAGCGTTTTAACGCGTAAAAATGTTACAAAAACGACGAAATTTTTTATTATTCTTTTTATTAATATTGCGTCTATTTGGAACGATTCTCAACGATCTAAAATGCTTTGAAAATGCTTATTTTAGCAAAACAGCACGTTTTGAGTTTTAATCTGCGTTTTAACGGCGTAAAAAACAGCATAAAACCTGACGAATTTTTTATTATTCCGTTTTTTATTAATATTGCGTATTTGAACGATTTCAACGATCTAAAATGCTTTGAAAAATGTTTATTTTAGCAAAACATCACGTTTTGAGTTTAATCAGCGTTTTAACGTAAAACAGCATAAAAACGACGAAATTCTTTTTATTATTCGTTTTTATTAATATTGCGTCTATTTGAACGATCTTCAACGATCTAAAATGCTTCTTGAAAATGCTTATTTTAGCAAAACAGCACGCTTTGAGTTTTAATCTGCGTTTTAACGCGTAAACAGCATAAAACGACGCAATTTTTATTATTCGTTTTTATTAATACGCTCTGGTTTTGAACGATTTCAACGATCTAAAATGCTTCTTGAAAATGCTTTACGAAGCAAAACAGCATCGTTTTGAGTTTTAATCTGCGCCTTTAACGCGTAAAACAGCATGTTTACGAATTTTTACTATTCGTTTTTATTAATATTGCGTCTATTTGAACGATTTCAACGATCTAAAATAAAGCTTGAAAATAAGCGACGAAGCAAAACAGCACGTTTTGAGCGTTTTAATCTGCGTTTTAACGCGTAAAATGGCATAAAAACGACGAATTTTTTATTATTCGTTTTATTACATATTGCTTCTATTTGAACGATTTCAACGATCTGTACAAGCTGAAAATGCTTATTTAGCAAAACAGCACGCTTTGAGTTTTACCTGCGTTTTAACGCCTGTAAAACAGCATGTAAAAATGACGAAATTTTTATTATTCGTTTTACATTATTGCGTCTGGTTTGAACGATTTTACCGATCTAAAAATGCTTGAAAATGCTTATTTTAGCAAAATGGGCACGTTTTGAGCTTTTAATCGCGGTTTTAACGCGTAAAACAGCATAAAATGACGAATTTTTATTATCTGTTTTTATTAATATTGCTTCTATTTAAACGGATTTCCTAACGATCTAAAATGCTTGAAAATGCTTTATTTTAGCAAAACAGCACGTTTGAGCTTTAATCTGCGTTTAACGCGTGTAAAACAGCATAAAAACGACGAAATCTTTATTATTCGTTTTTATTCATATTGCTTCTATTTCAAATCGATTTCAACGATCTAAATGCTTGAAAATGCTATTTTAGCAAACAGCACGTTTTGAGTTTTAATCTGAGTTTTGAACATAAAACAGCATAAAAAAAACGACGAATTTTATATTTCTGTTTTTTATTAATATTATGTCTATTTTGAACGATTTCAACGATACAAAAATGCTTGAAAATGCTTATTTTAAAACATCACGTTTTGAGCTTTAATCAGCGTTTCAAAGTGAAAACAGCATAAAACGACGAAATTTTTATTATTCGTTTTTATTAATATTGCGTCTATTTGAACGATTTCAACGATCTAAAATGCTTCTTGAAAATGCATTTTAGCAAAACAGCACGTTTTGAGTTTTAATCTGCGTTTTAACGCGTAAACAGCATAAAAACGACGAATGTTTTATTATTCGTTTTTTATTAATATTGCTTCTATTTGGAAACGATTTCAACGATCTAAAAATGCTTGAAAATGCTTATTTTGCAAAAACAGCGTTTGTTTTAATCTGCGTTTTAACGCGTATAACAGCATAAAAATGACGAATTTTTTGGTTATTCGTTTTATTAATATTGCTTCTTCTATTTAAACGATTTCAACGATCTAAAATGCTTGAAAAATGCTTATTTTAGCTGTATCAGCACGTTTTGAGTTTTAATCTGCGTTTTAATCAAGTAAAACAGCATAAAACGTGACGAAATTTTTATGATTCGTTTTTATTCATATTGCTTCTATTTGAACGATTTCAACGATCTAAAAAATGCTTGAAAATGCTTTCATTTTAGCAAAACAGCACGTTTTGAGTTTTAATCTGCGTTTTAACGCGTAAAACAGCATAAAAACGACGAATTCTTTTGCCATTCGTTTTTATTAATATTGCGTCTATTTGAACGATTTCAACGATCTAAAATGCTGAAAATGTTATTTTAGCAAAACATCACGTTTTGAGCTTTAATCGCTTCCAACGCGTAAAACAGCATAAAAACGACGAAATTTTTTATTATTCGTTTTTATTAATATTGCGTCTATCTTTTGAACGATTTCAACGATCTAAAATGCTTCAGTGTAAATGCTTATTTTAGCAAAACAGCACGTTTTGAGTTTTAATCTGCGTTTAACGCGTAAAACAGCATAAAAAACGTGACGAATTTTTATTATTCGTTTTTATTAATATTGCGTGTATTTGAACGATTTCAACGATCTAAAATGTTTGAAAATGCTTATTTTAGCAAAAACATCACGTTTTGAGTTTTAACTGGCCAGCGTTTTAAATCGCGTAAAAACAGCATAAAACGACGAAATTTTTTATTATTCGTTTTTATTAATATTGCGTCTATTTGAACGATTTCAACGATCTAAAATGCTTGAAATGCTTTATTTTAGCAAAAACAGCACGCTTTGAGCTCTTTTAATCTGCGTTTAACGCAAAAATAAAAGCATAAAAAACGACGAATTTTTTATTATTCGTTTTTATTAATATTGCTTCTATTTGAACGATTTCAACGATCTAAAATGCTTGAAAATAAAGCTTATTTTAGCAAAACAGCACGTTTTGAGCTTTAATCTGCGTTTTAACGCGTAAAACAGCATAAAACGACGAATTTTTACTATTCGTTTTTTATTAATATTGCGTCTATTTGAACGAGGATTTCAAATCGATCTTAAAATGCTTCTGAAATGCTTATTTTAGCAAACAGCACGTTTTGAGTTTAATCTGCGTTTTAACGCGTAAAAACAGCATAAAACGACGAATTTTTATTATTCGTTTTTATTACATTATTGCCGCATTTGAAATCCATTCAACGATCTAAAATGCTTGGAAAATGCTTATTTTAGCAAAACAGCACGCTTTGAGCTTATTCTGCGTTTTAACGCTCTAAAACAGCATAAAACGACGGAATTTTATTATTCGTTTTTATTAATATTGCGTCTATTTGAACGATCGATCTAAAATGTGCTTGAAAATGCTTATTTTAGCAAAAACGGCACGTTTTGAGTTTTAATCTGCGTTTTAACGCGTAAAACAGCATAAAAATCGACGAATTTTTATTATTCGTTTTTATTAATACGTTTCTATTTAAACGATTTCAACGATCTAAAATGCTTGAAAAATGCTTATTTTAGCAAAACAGCACGTTTTGAGCTTTAATCTGCGTTTTAACGTAAGTGTAAAACAGCATAAAAAAAACGACGAAATTTTTAAGGATTCGTTTTTATTCATATATTGCTTCTATTTGAACGATTTCAACGATTCAAAAATGCTTGAAAATGCTTTTATTATTTTAAAGGTAAAACAGCACGTTTTGAGTTTTAATCTGCGTTTTAATTCAAGTGTAAAACAGCATAAAAACGACGAATTTTTTTGTATTATTCGCTTTATTAATATTGCTTCTATTTGAACGATTTCAACGATCTAAAATGCTTGAAATGCTTATTTTAGCAAAAACAGCACGCTTGAGCTTTATTCTGCGTTTTAACGCTCTGGGGAAAACAGCATAAAAACGACGAAATTTTTATTATCTGTTTTTTATTAATATTGTGTCTATTTGAACGATTTCAACGATCTAAAATGCTTGAAAATGTTTATTTTAGCAAAACAGCACGTTTTGAGCTTTAATCTGCGTTTTAACGCGCAAAACAGCATAAAAATGACGAAATTCTCTTATTATTCGTTTTTTTATTAATATTGTTTCTATTTGAACGATTTCAACAATCTAAAAGGCTTGAAAATGCTTTATTTTAAAACAGCACGTTTTGAGCTTCATTCTTGCGTTTAACGCGTAAAACAGCATAAAAACGACGAAATTTTATTATTCGTTTTTATTATTATTGCGTCTATTTGAACGTGATTTCAACGATTTAAAATGCTTGAAAAATGCTTTATTTGAGCAAAACAGCATCGTTTTGAGCTTTAACTGCGTTTTAACGCGTAAACAGCATAAAAACGACGAAATTTTATTATTCGTTTTTATTAATATTGCTTCTATTTAAAACGGATTTCAACGGGATCTAAATGCTTGAAAATGCGCTATTTTAGCAAAACAGCTACCGTTTTGAGCTTTAATCTGCGGTTTTAACGCGTAAACAGCATAAAAAACGACAAATTTTATTATTCGTTTTTATTCACTATTGTTTCTCTATTTGAACGATTTCAACGATCTAAAATGCTTCCAAATGCTTATTTTAGAAGCAAAAACAGCATCGTTTTGAGCTTTTTAATCAGCGTTTTAACGCGTAAACAGCACATAAAACGACGACGAATTTTTATTATTCGTTTTATTAATATTGCGTCAATTTGACCGGATTTCAACGATATAAAATGCTTGAAAATGCTTTTATTTTAGCAAAAACATCACTGCTCTTTGAGCTTTAATCAGCGTTTTAACGCGCAAAACAGCATAAAACGACGAAATTTTTATTATTCGTTTTATTATTGCGTCTATTTGAACGATTTCAACGATCTAAAAAATGCTTGAAAATGCTTTATTTTAGCAAAACAGCACGTTTTGAGTTTTAATCTGCGTTTTAACGCGTAAAAACAGCATAAAAACGACGAATTTTTATTATTGTTTTTATTAATATTGCTTCTATTTGAACGATTTCAACGATCTAAAATGCTTGAAACTGCTTATTTTAAAGCAAAACAGTAATGTTTTGAGCTTTAATCTGCGTTTTAACGCGTAAAACAGCATGCTAAAAAAAATGACGAATTTTTATTATTCGTTTTTATTAATATTGCTTCTATTTAAACGATTTCAACGATCTAAAAATGCTTTGAAAAATGCTTATTTTAGCAAAACAGCACGTTTTGAGCTTTTAATTCGCGTTTAATCAGCGTAAAACAGCATAAAAACGACGAAATTTTTGGCGATCTGTTTTATATTCATATTGCTTCTATTTGAACGTGATTTCAACGATCTAAAATGCTTGAAAATGCGCGCTTTTTATTTTAGCAAAACAGCATCGTTTTAGTTTTAATCTGGTAAGCTTCTAACGCGTAAAACAGCATAAGAACGACGAATTCCTTTTATTATTCGTTTTTATTAATATTGCGCCTATTTGAACGATTTCCTAAATCGTCTTAAAATGCTTTGAAAATGCTTATTTTAACAAAACACGCCGTTTTGAAAGCTTAATCAGCGTTTTAACGCGTAAAACAGCATGTAAAAACGACGAAATTTTTATTATTCGTTTTTATTAATATTGCGTCTATTTGAACGATTTCAACGATCTAAAAAATGCTTCGAAAATGCTTACTTTAGCAAAACAGCACGCTCTTTGAGTTTTAATCTGCGTTTTAACGCGTAAAACATCATAAGAACGACGAATTTTTTATTATTCGTTTTTGGCTAATATTGCTTCTATTTGAAATCTGATTTCAACAATCTAAAAGGCTTGAAAAATGCTTATATTTTAGCAAAACAGCACGTTTTGAGCTTTATTCTGCGTTTAACGCGTAAAACAGCATAAAAAACGACGAAATTTTTATTATTTGTTTTTATTATTATTGCGTCTATTTGAACGATTTCAACGGGATCTAAAAAAATGCTTGAAAATGCTTATTTTTTAGCAAAAGAGCACGTTTTCAGCTTTAATCTGCGCTTTAACGCGTAAAAACAGCATAAAACGACGAAATTTTTATTATTATCTGTTTTTTATTAATATTGCTTCTATTTAAACGATTTCAACGATCTAAAATGCTTGAAAATGCTTATTTTAAAGTAAAAACAGCACGTTTTGAGCTTTTAATCTGCGCTTTAACGCGGGTGAAACAGCATAAAACGACAGCCTCTTTTATTATTCGTTTTTATTCATATTGCTTCTATTTGAACGATTTCAACGATCTAAAATGTGCTTGAAAATGCTTATTTTAGCAAAACAGCACGTTTTGAGTTTTAATCTGCGTTTTAACGCGTAAAACAGCATAAGAACGACGAATTTTTTTATTATTCGTTTTGCCATTATTGCGTCTATTTGAACGATTTTCAACGATCTAAAAATGCTTTTGAAAATGTTTATTTTAACAAAACATCACGTTTTGAGTTTAATCAGCGTTTTAACGCGTAAACAGCATAAAAAACGACGAAATTTTGCCATTCGTTTTTTATTAATATTGCGTCTATTTGAACGTGATTTCCCAACGGGATCTTAAAATGCTTGAAAAATGCTTTATTTTAGCAAAACAGCACGTTTTGAGCTTTAATCTGGCAAGTTTTAACGCGCGTAAAACAGCATAAAACCCACGAATCTTTTTATTATTCGTTTTTATTAATATTGTTTCTATTTGAACGATTTCAACGATCTAAAATGCTTGAAAATGCTATTTTTGCAAACAGCACGTTTTGAGCTTTAATCTGCGTTTTAACGCGTAAACAGCATAAAACGACGAATTTTACTATTCGTTTTACAATATTGCGTCTATTTCCAGCGTGATTTCAACGATCTAAAATGCTTGAAAATGCTTATCTAGCAAAACAGCTACCGTTTTGAGTTTTAATCTGCGTTTTAACGTAAAAATGCGCATAAGAACGACGAATTTTTATTATTCGTTTTTATTAATATTGTTTCTATTTGGAACGATTTCAACAATCTAAAAGGCTTTGAAAATGCTTATTTTAGCAAAAATGTTAACGTTTTGGAGCTTTATTCTGCGCTTTAACGCGTAAAACAGCATGTTCGACGAAATTTTTATTATTCGTTTTTATTATTATTGCGTCTATTTGAACGATTTCAACGATCTTAAAAATGCTTGAAAATGCTTATTTTAGCAAAACAGCACGTTTTGAGTTTTAATCTGCGTTTTAACGCGCAAAACAGCATAAAAACGACGAAATCTTTATTGGCTCGTTTTTATTACTATTGCTTCTATTTAAACGATTTCAACGATCTAAAATGCTTGAAAATGCTTATTTCCAGCAAAACAGCACGTTTTGTTTTAATCGCGTTTCTTTAACGCGTAAAAACAGCATAAAACGACAAATTTTTATTATTCGTTTTTATTCATATTGTTTCTATTTGAAATCGATTTTAACGATCTAAAAATGTTTGAAAATGCTTTATTTTAGCAAAATGCTACGTTTTGAGTTTCAACGCACCGCGTAAAACAGCATAAAAACGACGAATTTTTAATATTCGTTTTTATTAATATTGCGGCCCATTTAAACGATTTCGTCTGGTATAAAATGCTTGAAAGTTTTTGTTTTAGCAAAACATCACGTTTTGAGCTTTTAATCAGCGTTTTAACGCGTAAAAACAAAAGTATAAACGACGCGACGAAATTTTTATTGCCCTGTTTTATTAATATTGCGTCTATTTGAACGATTTCCAACGATCTAAAATGCTTGAAAATGCTTTATTTTAGCAAAACAGCATCGTTTTGAGCTTAATCTGCGTTTTAACGCGTAAAACAAAAGCATTACAAAAACGACGAATTTTTTATTATTCGTTTTTAATATTGCTTCTATTTGGAATGATTTTAACGATCTAAATGCCGGTGCTTATTTTAGCAAAAACAGCACGTTTTGAGCTTTCAATCTGCGTTTTAACGCGCAAAAAACAGCATAAAATGACGAATTTTTTTATTATTCGTTTTATTAATATTGTTTCTATTTAAAACGTGATTTCAACGGATCTAAAATGCTTGAAAATGCTTATTTTGTGCTAAAACAGCACGTTTTGAGCTTTTAATCTGCGCGTTTTAACGTAAACAGCATAAAAACGACGAATTTTTTTATTATCTGTTTTATTAATAATATTGCTTCTATTTCTGAACGATTTAAATCGATCTAAAATGCCGAAAATGCTTATTTTAAAGCAAAAACAGCACGTTTTGAGCTAATCTCGCGCTTCAACGCGCGTGCAAACAGCATAAAAAACGACGAAATTTTTATTATTCGTTTTTATTAATATTGCGTCTATTTGAACGATTTCAACGGATCTAAAATGCTTCGGAAAATGCTTTATTTTGTGCTAAAACAGCACGTTTTGAGCTTTTAATCTGCGTTTTAACGCGTAAAACAGCATACAAAACGACGAAATTTTTTATTATTCGTTTTTATTACTATTGCTTCTTATTTGAACGATTTAAATCCATCTAAAATGCTTTGAAAAATGTTTATTTTAAAGCAAAACAGCACGTTTTGAGCTTTAATCTGCGTTTTAACGCGTGTCGCAGCATAAAAAACGACAATTTTATTATTCGTTTTATTAATATTGCGTCTATTTGGAATGATTTCAAATCGATCTAAAATGTTTGAAAATGCTTGTATTTTAAAGCAAAAACAGCACGTTTTGAGTTTCAATCTGCGTTTTAATGCGTGTAAAATGTTAATAAAAAACGACGAAATTTTTATTAATTCGTTTTTATTACTATTGCGTCTATTTGAACGATTTCCAACGATCTAAAATGCTTGAAAATGCTTATTTTAGCAAAACAGCACGTTTTGAGCTTTAATCTGCGTTTAACGCGTAAACAGCATAAAATGACGAATTTTTTATTATTCGTTTTGTATTAATATTGCTTCTATTTAAACGATTTCAAATAATCTAAAATGCTTGAAAATGCTTATTTTAGCAAAAAACAGCACGTTTTGAGTTTTAATCTGCGTTTCACTCGTAAAAACAGCATGTAAAACGACGAAATTTTTATTATTCGTTTTTATTCATATTGCTTCAAACCATTTGAACGATTTCAACGATCTAAAAATGCTTGAAAATGCGCTTATTTTAGCAAACAGCAATGTTTTGGGAGCTTTTGAATCTGCGTTTTAACGGCGTAAAAATAAAAGCATAAAAAACGACGAATTTTTTATTATTCGTTTTATTAATATTGCGTCTATTTGAACGATTTCAAATCGATCTAAAATGCTTGAAATGCTTATTTTAGCAAAACAGCAATGTTTTGAGTTTTAATCTGCGTTTTAACAAGTGTAAAACAGCATAAAACGACGAATTTTTATTACTGTTTTTATTAATATTGTTTCTATTTGAACGATTTTCAAATCGATCTGTAAAATGCTTGAAAAATGCTTATTTTAGCAAACAGTACCGTTTTGAGCTTTAATCTGCGTTTTAACGCGTAAAACAGCATAAAAAACGACGAATTTTTATTATTCGTTTTGTTAATATTGCGCCTATTTGAACGATTTCAACGACCTAAAAATGCTGAAAATGCCTTACGCAGCAAAACAGCACGTTTTGAGTTTCTTTAATCTGCATTTTAACGCAAAACAGCATAAAACGACGAATTTTTAATATTATTTGTTTTTATTAATATTGCTTCTATTCTGGAAATCGATTTCAACGATCTAAAATGCTTGAAAATGCTTATTTTAGCAAAAACAGCACGCTTTGAGCTTTATCTCTGCGTTTTAACGCGTAAAACAGCATAAAACGTTTTATTAATATTGCGTCTATTTGAACGATTTCCCAACGATCTAAAATGCTTGAAAATGCCTAATATTTCCAGCAAAAAACAGCACGTTTTGAGCTTTAATCTGCGTTTTAACGCGTAAAACAGCATAAAAACGACGAATTTTTATTATTTTGTTTTTATTAATATTGCTTCTATTTGGAACGATTTCAACGATCTAAAAATGCTTGAAAAATGCTTATCAGCAAAACAGCACGTTTTGAGTTTTAATCAGCGTTTTAACGCGTAAAACAGCATAAAAAAAAAAAAAAAAAAAAAAACGACGAAATTTTTTGCTATTCGTTTTATTAATATTGCGTCTATTTGGAACGATTTCAACGATCTAAAAATGCTTGAAAATGCTTTTATTTTAGCAAAACAGCACGTTTTGAGCTTAATCGCGTTTTTAACGCAAAACAGCATAAAAAACGACGAAATTTTTATTATTCGTTTTTATTAATATTGCTTCTATTTAAACGATTTCAACGATCTAAAAATGCTTGAAAAATGCTTATTTCAGCAAAACAGCACGTTTTGAGTTTTAATCTGCGTTTTAACGCGTAAAACAGCATAAAAAACGACGAAATTTTATTATTCGTTTTTATTCATATTGCTTCTATTTGAACGATTTCAACGACGAAAAACGCTTGAAAAATGCTTATTTTAGCAAAACAGCACGTTTTGTGCTTTAATCTGCGTTTTAACGCGTAAAACAGCATAAAACGACGAATTTTTTTATTATTATTCGTTTTTATTACTATTGCGTCTATTTGAACGATTTCAAACGATCTAAAAATGCTTGAAAATGCTTATTTTAGCAAAACAGCACGTTTTGAGCTTTAATCTGCGTTTTAACGCGTAAAACAGCATAAAAAATGTACCAAATTTTTTATTATCTGTTTTTAATAATATTGCTTCTATTTAAATGATTTCAACGATCTAAAAATGCTTGAAAATGCTTATTTTAGCAAAACAGCACGTTTTGAGCTAATCTGCGTTTAACGCGCGTAAAACAGCATAAAAAAAACGACGAATTTTTATTATCTGCTTTATTAATATTGTTTATTTGAACGATTTCAACGATCTAAATGCTTGGAAATGCTTATTTTTAGCAAAACAGCACGTTTTGAGCTTTAACTGCGTTTCTAACGCGTAAAAACAGCATAAAAACGGAATAAATTCTTTTTAGTATTCGTTTTTATTAATATTGCGTCTATTTGAACGATTTCAACGATCTAAAATGTTTGAAAATGCTTATTTGGTAAAAACAGCACGTTTTGAGTTTTAATCTGCGTTTCAACGCGTTAAATAAGCATGTTCACGAAATTTTGTTTATTCGTGGGTTTTTATTAATATTGCTTCTATTTGAACGATTTCAACGATCTAAAAATGCTTGAAAATGTTTATTTTAGCAAAACAGCACGTTTTGAGCTTTAATCTGCGTTTAACGCGTAAAAACAGCATAAAAAAACGACGAAATTTTTGCTATTCGTTTTTATTAATATTGCGTCTATTTGAACGATTTCAACGATCTAAAATGCTTCTGAAAATTTTATTTTAGCAAAACAGCACGTTTTGAGTTTTAAATCTGCGTTTTAACGCGTAAAACAGCATAAAAAACGACGCGGTGAAATTTTTATTATTCGTTTATTATTCATATTGCTTCTATTTTGAACGATTTCAACGATCTAAAAATGCTGAAAATGCTATTTTGAAAAAACGCACGCTTGAGTTTTAACGCGTTTTAACGCGTAAAACAGCATAAAACCACGAATTTTTATTATTCCGTTTTTATTAATATTGCGCTCCGCCTGAACGATTTCAACGATCTAAATGCTTGAAAATGCCTATTTTAGCAAAACAGCACGTTTCTGTTTAACGCGTTTTAACGCGCAAAACAGCATAAAACGACAAATTTTTTATTATTCGTTTATTATTCATATTGTTTCTATTTGAACGATTTCAACGATCTGCCGGTAAATGCTTATTTTAGCAAAAAACAGCACGTTTTGAGCTTTAATCTGCGTTTTAACGCGTGGAAAACAGCATAAAACGACGAATTTTTATTATTCGTTTTTATTAATATTGCGTCTATTTGAAACGATTTCAACGATCTAAAATGCTTGAAAATGTGCTCTATTTTAGCAAAACAGCACGTTTTGAGCTTTTTAATCTGCGTTTTTAACGCGTAAAACAGCATGCTCGACGAATTTTGCCCGTTTTTAATAATATTGCTTCTATTTGAACGATTTCAACGATCTAAAATGTTTATAATGCTTTACGGCAAACAGCATCGTTTTGAGTTTTATTCTGCGTTTCAACGCGTAAACAGCATAAAACGTTTTATTAATATTGCGTCTATTTGAACGATTTCAACGATCTAAAATGCTTGGTATCGCTAATTTTAGCAAAACAGCACGTTTTGAGCTTTTAATCAGCGTTTAACGCGTAAAACAGCATAAAACATGTTCTTAAGTATTCGTTTTTTTACAATATTGCGTCTATTTGAACCGATTTCAACGATCTAAAATGCTTGAAAATGCTTTTGCGTTAGCAAAACAGCACGTTTTGAGCTTAATCTGCGTTTAACGGCGTAAACAGCGCAACGACGAAAATTTTTATTATCTTTCGTTTTTTATTCTATATTCGCTGCTTCTATTTTGAACGGATTTCTCTAACGGATCTAAAATGCTTTGAAAATGCTTATTTTAGCAAAACAGCACGTTTTGAGCTTTAATCTGCGTTTTAACGCGTAAACAGCATAAACGACGAATTTTTTATTATTCGTTTTTGGCTTTTCATTATTGCTTCTCGTATTTTGAACGATTTCAACGGATCTAAAATGCTTGGAATGCTTTATTTTAGCAAAACAGCACGTTTTGAGCTTTTAATCTGTGCTTTAACGCGTAAAACAGCATAAAAACGACGAAATTTTTTAGTATTCGTTTTTTTTATTACTATTGCGTCTATTTGAACGATTTCAACGATCTAAAACGTTTTGAAAATGCTTATTTTAGTAAAAAGCACGGCTTGAGTTTAATCTGCGTTTAACGCGTTAGACAGCATAAAACGACGAAATTTTTATTATTCGTTTTTATTAATATTGCTTCTATTTGAACGATTTCAACGATCTAAAAATGCTTGAAAATGCTTTACGCTAAAACAGCACGTTTTGAGTTTTAATCTGGCAGTTTTAACGCGTAAAACAGCATAAAACGACAAATTTTTTATTATCTGTTTTTATTACTGCGCCTGGCCGAAACGATTTCAAACGACCTTAAATGCTTGAAAAATGCTGGATTCGCGCAAAACAGCAATGCCGGCGCTTTAATCAGCGTTTCAACGCGCGTAAAACAGCATAAAAACGACGAAATTTTTGCTATTCGTTTTTTATTACATTGCGTCTATTTGAACGAGGATTTCAACGACTAAAATGGAAAATGCTTATTTTAGCAAAACAGCACGTTTTGAGTTTTAACTGCGTTTTAACGCGCGAAAACAAAAGTTACAAAAATGACGAATTTTACGGTCTGTTTTTATTAATATTGCTTCTATTTAAACGATTTCCAACGATCTAAAATGCTGAAAATGCTTATTTTAGCGAAAAACAGCACGTTTTATTTTAAATCTGCGTTTTTAACGGGCAAGTAAAACAGGCATAAAACGACGAATTTTTTGCCATCTGTTTTTATTAATATTGTTTCTACTAAACGATTTCAACGATCTAAAATGCTTGGAAATGCTTATTTTAGCAAAACAGCACGTTTTGAGCTTTAATCTGCGTTTTAACGCGTAAAACAGCATAAAAACGACGAAATTTTAGTATTCCGTTTTTTATTAATATTGCGTCTATTTGGAACGATTTCAACGATCTAAAAATGCTTCAAAATGCTTATTTTAGTAAAACAGCACATTTTGAGCTTTAATCTGCGTTTTAACGCGTAAAACAGCATAAAAACGACGAAATTTTTTATTCGTTTTTATTAATATTGCTCTATTTGAACGATTTCAACGATCTAAAATGCTGAAAATGCTTATTTTAGCAAAACAGCACGTTTTGAGTTTTAATCTGCGTTTTAACGCGTAAACGATAAAAAACGACGAAATTTTTTATATTCGTTTTATTATATTGCTTCTATTTGAACGTTTCAACGATTAAAATGCTTGAAAATGTTATTTTAGCAAAACAGCACGTTTTGAGTTTAATCGCGTTTTAACGCGTAAAACAGCATAAAAACGACAATTTTTATTATTCGTTTTTATTAATATTGTCTATTTAAACGATTTCAACGATCTAAAATGCTTGAAAATGCTATTTTACAAAACAGCACGTTTTGAGCTTTAATCTGCGTTTTAAGCAAACAGCATAAAAACGACGAATTTTTATTATTCGTTTTTATTAATATTGCTTCTATTTGAACGATTTCAACGATCAAAATGCTTGAAATGCTTATTTTAGCAAAACAGCACGTTTTGATTTTATCTGCGTTTTAACGCGTAAACGCATAAAACAGCATAAAGACGTTTTATTAATATTGCGTCTATTTGAACGATTTCAACGATCTCAAAATGCTTGAAAATGCTTATTTTAGTAAAACAGCACGTTTTGAGCTTTTAATCTGCGTTTTAACGCTAAAACAGCATAAAAACGACGAAATTTTTATTATTCGTTTTTATTAATATTGCGTCTTTTTTAAAAGGGGATTTCAAAAATCAAAAAATGCTTAAAAATTGCTTTTTTTCAAAACAGTACGTTTGAGTTTTTTAACGCTTTTTTTTAAGGGCGTAAAACAGCATAAAACGACAAATTTTTTATTATTCGTTTTTATTAAAAATTCTTTTTAAAAACCGATTTCAACGATCAAAAAATGCAAAAAAAATGCTTTTTTTTAGCAAAACAGCACGTTTTGTTTTTTAACGCGTTTTAACGCGTAAAACAGCATAAAACAAAAAAATTTTTTTATTATTCGTTTTTTTTTAAATTTTTTTTAATTTGAACGATTTCAACGATCTAAAATGCTTAAAAATCCCTTATTTTAGCAAAACAGCACTTTTTGAGTTTTAATCTGCTTTAACGCGAAAAAACAGCATAAAAACGACAAATTTTTTATTATTCTTTTTTTATTAATATTGCCATTTGAACAAATTTCAACGATCAAAAAATGTTTGGGAAAATGTTTAAATTTTACCCAAAAAACAGCACGTTTTGAGTTTTTTTCTGCGTTTTAACGGGGTAAAACAGCATAAAAACGACAAAATTTTTATTATTCGTTTTTATTAATATTGCTTCTATTTGAACGATTTCAACGATCTAAAATGTTTTAAAAAATGCTTTTTTTAGAAAAACAGCATTTTTTGTTTTTTTAATTCTGCGTTTTAACGCAAAACAGCAAAAAAAAACGACAAAATTTTTATTATTTTTTTTTTTTAATATTGCTTCTATTTAACGTTTTCCCCAACGATCTAAAATGTTTGGGAAAATGCTTTTTTTAAAAGCAAAACAGCAGTTTTGTTTTTTAAATTCTGCGTTTTAACGCGAAAAACAGCAAAAAAAACGACAAAATTTTTATTATTTTTTTTTTATTAATATTGCCCCTTTTTCCCCAAGATTTAAAAGGGGATCTAAAATGTTTTAAAAAATGCTTATTTTAGCAAAACAGCACGTTTTGTTTTTTAAATTCTGGTTTTAACGCGAAAACAGCAAAAAAAAGACAAATTTTTTTTTTCGTTTTTTATTAATATTGCCCCATTTAAAGGGTTTTCCCCAAGGGATAAAAAAAGCTTGAAAATGCTTATTTTAGCAAAAAAAAGACGTTTTGAGCTTTAATCTGTTTTTTAAACCGCAAAAAAAGCAAAAAAAGACAAATTTTTTATTATTGTTTTTATTAATATTGTTTCTATTTAAAGGGTTTTTTAAGATCAAAAAATGCTTAAAAAAGCTTATTTTGCAAAACAGCACGTTTTGAGTTTTTAATCTGCTTTTTAACGGGGAAAAAACAGCATAAAACGACAAAATTTTTTATTATTCTTTTTTTATTAATATTGCTTTATTTGAACGATTTCAAGGGATCAAAAAATGCTTAAAAAAATGTTTTATTTTACCCAAAACAGCACGTTTTGAGTTTTTAATCTGTTTTTTAACGCGTAAAACAGCAAAAAAAAGACAAAATTTTTTTTTTTCCCCTTTTTTTAATTAATATTGCTTCTATTTAAAAGATTTCAACGATCAAAAAATTTGAAAATGCTTATTTTAGCAAAAACAGCACGTTTTGAGTTTTAATCTGCGTTTTAACGCGTAAAACAGCATAAAAAACGAATTTTTTTATTATTCGTTTTTATTAATATTGCTTCTATTTAAACGATTTCAACGATCAAAAAATGCTTAAAAATGCTTTTTTTAGAAAAAACAGCACGTTTTGAGCTTTAATCTGCGTTTTAACGCGTAAAACAGCAAAAAAAACGACAAAATTTTTATTATTCGTTTTTATTAATATTGCTTCTTTTTGGGAACGATTTCAACGATCAAAAATTTTAAAAATGCTTATTTTAGAAAACAGCACTTTTTGAGCTTTAATCTGCGTTTTAAGCTTTAAAACAGCATAAAAAACGACGAAATTTTTATTATTCGTTTTTATTAATATTGCTTCTATTTGAACGATTTCAACGATCAAAAAATGCTTGAAAATGTTTTATTTTAAAAAAAGCACGTTTTGAGTTTTAACTGCGTTTTAACGCTTTAAAACAGCATAAAACGACGAAATTTTTTTTATTCTTTTTTTTATTAATATTGCTTCATTTGAACGATTTCAACGATTAAAAATGCTTGAAAATGCTTTTTTTTAGAAAAAACAGCACGTTTTGAGCTTTAATCTGCGTTTTAACGCGTAAAACAGCAAAAAAAACAAAAAAAATTTTTTTATTATTCGTTTTTATTAATATTGCTTCTATTTGAACGATTTCAACGATCAAAAATTTTTTTTAAAAATGCTTTTTTTAAAAGCAAAAAAAAGAAAGTTTTGAGTTTTTAATCGCGTTTTAACGCGTAAAACAGCATAAAAACGACAAAATTTTTTTATTCTTTTTTTATTAATATTGGCCTTTTGAACGATTTCAACGATCTAAAATGTTTGAAAATCCCTTATTTTAGCAAAACAGCACGTTTTGAGTTTTAATCTGCGTTTTAACGCGAAAAACAGCATAAAAAACGACAAAATTTTTTTATTTTTCTTTTTATTCATATTGCTTCTATTTAAACGTTTTTCAACGATCTAAAATGTTTGGGTGTTTTATTTTAGAAAAACAGCACGTTTTGAGTTTTAATCTGCTTTTTAACGCGAAAAACAGCAAAAAAAGGGAAAAAATTTTTTTTTATTTTTCTTTTTAAATATTGCGTCTATTTGCACGATTTCAACGATCTAAAAATGCTTTGAAAATAAAGCGTATTTTAGCAAACAGCACGTTTTGAGCTTTAATCTGCGTTTTAACGCGCAAAACAAAAGCATAAAAAACGACGAAATTTTTTATATTCGTTTTTATTCATATTGCTTCATTTGAACGATTTCAACACCCAAAATGCTTGAAAATGCTTATTTTAGCAAACAGCACGTTTTGAGCTTTAATCTGCGTTTAACGCGTAAAACAGCATAAAATCACGAATTTTTTATTATTCGTTTTATTCATATACGTTTCTATTTGAACGATTTTTAACGATCTAAAAATGCTTGAAAAATGCTTTATTTCCAGCAAAACAGCACGTTTTGAGTTTTTAATCTGCGTTTTAACGCGTAAAACAGCATAAAAACGTGACGAATTTTTATTATTCGTTTTATTAATATTGCGTCTATTTCCGAACGTGATTTCCAACGATCTAAAATGTGCTTCTGAAAATGCTATTTTAAAGCAAAACAGCACGTTTTGAGGCTTTAACGCGCTTTAACGCGTAAAACAACAGCATAAAAACGACGAAATTTTTATTACTCCGTTTTATTAATATTGCGACTATTTGAACGATTTCAACGATCTAAAATGCTTGAAAATGCTTATTTTAGCAAAACAGCACGTTTTGAGTTTTTAATCTGCGTTTTAACGCGTAAAACAGCAAAAAACGACGAATTTTATTATTCCGTTTTTATTAATATTGCTTCTATTTGAACGATTTCAACGATCTAAAAATGCTTGAAAATGCTTATTTTAGCAAAACAGCACGTTTTGAGCTTTATTCTGCGTTTTAACGCGTAAAACAGCATAAAAACGACGAAATTTTTTATTATTCGTTTTTATTACTGCGTCTTATTTGAACGATTTCAACGATCTAAAATGCTTGAAAATGCTTATTTTAGCAAACAGCACGTTTTGAGCTTTAATCCGCGTTTTAACGCGTGTTGCGCGTAAAAATGACGAATTTTTTATTATTCGTTTTTATTACTATTGCTCTATTTAAACGATTTCAACGATATAAAAATGCTTGGTACGCTATTTTAGCAAAAACAGCACAAGTTTTGAGTTTTAATCTGCGTTTTAACGCGCAAACAGCATAAAAAAACGGACAAATTTTTTATTATTATTTTTATTAATATTGCGTCTATTTGAACGATTTCACCGATCTTAAATGCTTGAAAAATGCTAATTTTAGCAAAACAGCACGTTTTGAGCTTTAATCAGCGTTTAACGCGTAAAACAGCATAAAAACGTGACGAAATTTTATTATTCGTTTTTTATTAATATTGCGTCTATTTGAACGATTTCAACGATCTAAAAATGCTTGAAAATGCTTATTTTAGCAAAACATCACGTTTTGAGTTTAATCTGCGTTTAACGCGTGAAAACCGCATAAAACGACGAATTTTTTATTATTCGTTTTTAATAATATTGTTTATTTGAACGATTTCAACGATCTAAAATGCTTGAAAATGCTTATTTTAGCAAAACAGCACGTTTTGAGCTTTAATCTGCGTTTTAACGCGCAAAACAGCATGTAAAAACGACGAAATTTTTATTATTCGTTTTTATTCATATTGCTTCTCTATTTGAACGATTTCAACAATCTAAAATGCTTGAAAATGCTTCATTATTTTAGCAAAACAGTTAATGTTTTGAGCTTTAATCTGCGTTTTAACGCGTGAAAACAGCATAAAAAACGACGAAATTTCGGCTTATTCGTTTTTATTCATATTGCTTCTATTTGAACGATTTCAACAATCTAAAATGCTTGAAAATGCTTATTTTAGCAAAACAGCACGTTTTGAGCTTTAATCTGCGTTTAACTGCAAAACAGCATAAAAAACGTGACGAAATTTTTATTATTCGTTTTATTCATATTGCTTCTATTTGAACGATTTCAACGATCTAAAAATGCTTGAAAATGTTTATTTAGCAAAACAGCACAGTTTTTATTTTAATCTGCGTTTTAATGCGTAAAACAGCATAAAACGACGAATTTTTTATTATTCGTTTTTATTAATATTGCGTCTATTTGAACAATTCCCCAACGATCTAAAATGCTTTAAAAATGCTTATTTTAGCAAAACAGCACGTTTTGAGCTTTAATATGCGTTTTAACGCGTAAACAGCATAAAAACGACGAATTTTATTATTCGTTTTTATTAATATTGCGTCTATTTCCAGCGATTTCAAACGATCTAAAATGCTTGAAAATGCCTATTTTAGCAAAACAGCACGTTTTGAGCTTTAATCTGCGTTTTAACGCGTAAAACAGCATAAAACGACGAAATTTTTATTATTCGTTTTTATTCATATTGCTTCTCTATTTGAACGATTTCAACAATCTAAAATGCTTGAAAATGCTTATTTTAGCAAAACAGCACAATGTTTTGAGCTTTAATCTGCGTTTTAACGCGTAAAACAGCATAAAACGACGAAATTTTATTATTCGTTTTTATTCATATATTGTTTCTATTTGAACGGATTTCAACGATCTAAAATGCTTTGAAAATGCTTATTTTAGCAAAAACAGCACGTTTTGAGTTTTAACTGCGTTTTAACGCGTAAAACAGCATAAAACGACGAATTTTTATTATTCGTTTTTATTATTGCGTCTATTTGAACGATTTCAACGATCTAAAATGCTTGAAAATGCTTATTTTGAAAGCAAAACAGCACGTTTTGAGCTTCAATCTGCGTTTAACGCGCAAACAGCATAAAAACGACGAATTTTTATTATTCGTTTTTATTAATATTGCTTCTATTTGAACGATTTCAACGATCTAAAAAATGCTTGAAAAATGCTTATTTTGTAAAGCAAAAAACAGCACGTTTTGAGCTTTAATCTGCGTTTTAACGCGTAAAACAGCATAAAAAACGACGAATTTTTATTATTCGTTTTATTAATATTGCGTCTATTTGAACGATTTCAACGATCTAAAATGTTTGAAAATGCCTATTTTAGCAAAAAACAGCACGTTTTGAGCTTTAATCTGCGTTTTAACGCGTAAAACAGCATAAACACGAAATTTTTATTATTCGTTTTTATTCATATTGCTTCTATTTGAACGATTTCAACAATCTAAAAAATGCTGAAAAATGCTTATTTTAGCAAACAGCACGTTTTGAGTTTAATCTGCGTTTTAACGCGTAAAACAAGTGTACGCAAAAACGACGAATTTTTATTATTCGTTTTTATTAATATTGCGTCTATTTGCACGATTTCAACGATCTAAAATGCTTGAAAAATGCTTATTTTAGCAAAAACAGCACGTTTGAGCTTTAATCTGCGTTTTAATCGCGCGTAAAAACAGCATAAAAACGACGAAATTTTATTACCGTTTTTATTCATATTGCTTCTATTTGAACGATTTCAAATAATCTAAAATGCTTGAAAATGCTTATTTTAGCAAAACAGCACGTTTTGAGCTTTAATCTGCGTTTTAACGCGTAAAAACAAAAGCATAAAACGACGAATTTTTTTATTATTCGTTTTTTATCTATATTGCTTCTATTTGAACGATTTCAACGATCTAAAATGCTTGAAAATGCTATTTTAGCAAAACAGCACGTTTGAGCTTTAATCTGCGTTTTAACGCGTAAAACAGTTAGCATAAAAACGACGAATTTTATTATCTTCGTTTTTATTAATATTGCGTCTATTTGAACGATTTCAACGGATCTAAAATGCTTGAAAATGCTTATTTTAGCAAAACAGCACGTTTGAGCTTTAATCAGCGTTTTAACGCGTAAAACAGCATAAAACGACGAAATTTTTATTATTCGTTTTTATTAATATTGCGACTATTTTGAACGATTTCCCTTAAACATCTAAAAATGCTTGAAAAATGCTTTATTTTAGCAAAACGTTAACGTTTTGAGTTTTAATCTGCGTTTTAACGCGTAAAACAGCATAAAAACGACGAATTTTTTTATTATTCGTTTTTATTAATATTGCTTCTATTTGAACGATTTCAACGATCTAAAATGCTTGAAAATGCTTTATTATTTTGTGCAACAGCACGTTTTGAGCTTTATTCTGCGTTTTAACGCGTAAAACAGCATAAAATGACGAAATTTTATTATCTGTTTTTATTACTACTGCGTCTATTTGAACGATTTCAACGATCTAAAATGCTTGAAAATGCTTATTTTAGCAAAACAGCACGTTTTGAGCTTTAATCTGCGTTTTAACGAGTAAAACAGCATAAAAATGACGAATTTTTTATTATTCGTTTTTTATTAATATTGCTTCTATTTAAACGATTTCAAATAATCTAAAATGCTTGAAAAGGCTTATTTAGCAAAAAAAACAGCACGTTTTGAGCTTTAATCTGCGTTTTTACCCGCGCAAAACAGCACAAAAAACGAGACGAAATTTTTTAATATTCGTTTTTATCTCTATTGCTCTTATTTTGAACGATTTCAACGATCTAAAAATGCTTGAAAATGCTATTTTAGCAAAACAGCACGTTTTGAGCTTTAATCTGCGTTTTACCCGCGTAAAACAGCATAAAAACGACGAATTTTTTATTATTCGTTTTTATTAATATTGCGTCTATTTGTGATTTCAACGATCTAAAAAATGCTTGAAAATGATTATTTTAGCAACGTTACTGCTTTGAGCTTTAATCGCGTTTTAACGCCGCTCAAAACAGCATAAAATCGACGAATTTTTTATTATTCGTTTTTATTATACGGTTTATTTGAACGATTTCAACGGATCTAAAATGCTTGAAAATGCTTATTTTAGCAAAAACAGCACGTCTTGAGCTTTAATCTGGCGTGTGTTTTAACGCGTAAAACAGCACATAAAACGACGAATTTTTATTATCTGTTTTATTAATATTGCTTCTATTTGAACGATTTCAACGATCTAAAATGCTTGAAAATGCTTATTTTAGCTAAAACAGCACGTTTTGAGCTTTAATCCGCGTTTTAACGCGTAAAACAGCATAAAAACGACGAATTTTTATTATTCGTTTTTATTATTGCTTCTATTTGAACGATTTCAACGATCTAAAATGCTTGAAAATGCTTATTTTAGCAAAACAGCACGTTTGAGCTTTATTCTGCGTTTTAACGTGTAAAACAGCATAAAACGACGAAATTTTTATTATTCTTTTTTATTAATATTGCGTCCATTTGAACGATTTCAACGATCTAAAATGCTTGAAAATGCTTATTTTAGCAAAACAGCACGTTTTGAGCTTTAATCTGCGTTTTAACGCGTAAAACAGCATAAAAATGACGAATTTTTATTATTCGTTTTTATTAATATTGCTTCTATTTAAACGATTTCAACGATCTAAAATGCTTGAAAATGCTTATTTTAGCAAAACAGCACGTTTTGAGCTTTTAATTTGCGTTTTAACGCGTAAAACAGCATAAAACGACGAAATTTTTATTGTTCGTTTTATTCATATTGCTCATTTGAACGATTTCAACGATCTAAAATGCTTGAAAATGCTTATTTTAGCAAAACAGCACGTTTTGAGCTTTTAATCTGCGTTTTAACGCGTAAAACAGCATAAAAACGACGTTTTTTTATTATTCGTTTTTATTAATATTGCGTCTATTTGAACAATTTCAACGATCTAAAATGCTTGAAAATGCTTATTTTAGCAAAACCTCACGTTTTGAGCTTTAATCAGCGTTTAACGCGTAAAACAGCATAAAAACGACGAAATTTTTATTATTCGTTTTTATTAATATTCGTCTATTTGAACGATTTCAACGATCTAAAATGCTTGAAAATGCTTATTTTAGCAAAACAGCACGTTTGAGTTTAATCTGCGTTTTAACGCGTAAAACAGCATAAAAACGACGAATTTTTATTATTCGTTTTTATTAATATTGCTTCTATTTGATCGATTTCAACGATCTAAAAATGCTTAAAAATGCTTATTTTAGCAAAACAGCACGTTTTGAGCTTTTAATCTGCGTTTTAACGCGTAAAACAGCATAAAAACGACGAATTTTTACTATTCGTTTTTATTAATATTGCGTCTATTTGAACGATTTCAACGATCTAAAATGCTTGAAAATGTTTATTTTAGCAAAACAGCACGTTTTGAGCTTTAATCTGCGTTTTAACGCGTAAAACAGCATAAAAACGACGAATTTTTATTATTCGTTTTTATTAATATTGCTTCTATTTGAACGATTTCAACTATCTAAAATGCTTGAAAATGCTTATTTTAGCAAAACAGCACGTTTTGAGATTTATTCTGCGTTTTAACGCGTAAAACAGCATAAAAACGACGAAATTTTTATTATTCGTTTTTATTAATATTGCGTCTATTTGAACGATTTCAACGATCTAAAATGCTTGAAAATGCTTATTTTAGCAAATCAGCACGTTTTGAGCTTTAATCTGCGTTTTAACGCGTAAAACAGCATAAAACGACAAATTTTTTATTTTTCGTTTTTTTTAAATATTGCGTCTATTTGAACGATTTCCCCGATTTAAAATGTTTTGAAAATGCTTATTTTGCAAAACAGCACGTTTTGAGTTTAATCTGCGTTTTAACGCGTAAAACAGCATAAAAGACAAATTTTTTTATTATTCGTTTTTATTAATATTGTTCTATTTACGATTTCAACATCTAAAATGTTTTAAAATGCTTATTTTAGCAAAACAGCACGTTTTGATTTAACGCGTTTTAACGCGAAAACACAAAACGACGTTTTTTTATTTTCGTTTTTTTAATATTGGTCTATTTGAACATTTCAACGATCTAAAATGCTTGAAAATGTTTTTTTTTTGGCAAAACCAGTTTTGAGTTTTAATCGCGTTTTAACGCAAAACAGCATAAAAGACGTTTTTTCTTTTTTTATTAATATTGTTTCTATTTAACGATTTAACATCTAAAATGCTTGAAAATGCTTATTTTAGAAAAAACAGCACGTTTTGAGTTTATTCTGGTTTTAACGGAAAAACAGCAAAAAAACGAAAAATTTTTTTTTTCGTTTTTTAAATATTGCCTATTTAAACGTTTTAAATCAAAATGTTTAAAAAAAGTTATTTTGAAAACAGCACTTTTTGAGCTTTAATCTGTTTTTTAAGGGAAAAACAGCAAAAAAAACGACAAATTTTTTATTATTCGTTTTTTTAAATTTGCTTCTATTTGAACGATTTCAACAATCTAAAATGCTTAAAATTTCTTATTTTGCAAAACAGCACGTTTTGAGTTTTAATCGCGTTTTAACGCGTGAAAAACGACGAAATTTTTATTATTCTTTTTTTATTAATATTGCGTCTATTTGAACGATTTAACGATAAAAAGCTTAAAAAGTTTTATTTTACAAAACAGCACGTTTTGAGCTTTAATCTGCGTTTTAACGCGAAAAACAGCATAAAAAACGACGAATTTTTATTATTCGTTTTTTTTAAAATTTGTTCTTTTGAACGATTTCAACGATCTAAAATGTTAAAATGTTATTTTAGAAAAAAGAGTTTTGAGCTTTATTCTGCGTTTTAACGCGAAAACAGCATAAAACGAAAAAAATTTTTTATTCGTTTTTATTAATATTGCGCTATTTGAACGATTTCAACGATCTAAAATGCTTGAAAATGCTTTTATTTTAGAAAAAACAGCACGTTTTGAGCTTTAATCGCGTTTTAACGCGTAAAACAGCAAAAAAAATAAAATTTTTTTATTCGTTTTTTTATTAATATTGTTTTATTTAAACGATTTCAACAATCTAAAATTTTTAAAAAATTTATTTTAGCATAAAGACGTTTTGAGTTTTAATCTGCGTTTTAACGCGTAAAAACAAAAAAAACGACGAATTTTATTATTCTTTTTTATTCATATTGTTTCCCATTTGAACGATTTCAACGATTAAAAATGCTTGAAAGTTATTTTAGCAAAACAGCACGTTTTGAGCTTTAATCTGCGTTTTAACGCGTAAACAGCATAAAAACGACGAATTTTTATTATTCTTTTTTATTGATTGGCTATTTGAACGATTTCAAGATCTAAAATGCAAAAATGCCTATTTTAGAAAAAACAGCACGTTTTGAGTTTAATCTGCGTTTTAACGCGAAAAACAGCAAAAAAACGACGAATTTTTATTATTGTTTTTATTAATATTGCTTCTATTTGAACGATTTAACGATTAAAATGGAAAATGCTTATTTTAGCAAAACAGCCGTTTTGAGTTTTATTCTGCGTTTTAACGCGTAAAACAGAAAAAAAACGACGAAATTTTTATTATTCGTTTTATTAATATTGCGCATTTGAACGATTTCAACGAT
>NW_027045913.1:0-41964 GCF_025399875.1 Dalotia coriaria | reverse complement strand
AACCAAAGGGTTTTTTTAAAAAATAAACATTTTCAATTTTAATCTTTGTTTAAATAGACGCAATATTAATAAAAAACGAATAATAAAAATTTCGTCGTTTTTATGCTGTTTACGCGTTAAAACGCAGATTAAATTCAAAATGCGGTTTTGCTAAAATAAGCATTTTTCAAGCATTTTAGATCGTTGAAATCGTTAAATAGAAGCAATATTAATAAAAAAAATAATAAAAATTTTCGTCGTTTGATTTTCGTTAAAAGCAGATTAAACAAAACGTTGTTTGCTAAATAAGTTTTTAACTTTTAGATCGTTGAAATCGTTCAAATAGAAGCATGTTAATAAAAAAGAAATAAAAATTCGTCGTTTTTATACTGTTTACGCTTAAACGCAGATTAAAGCTCAAAACGTGCTGTTTTGCTAAAAAATCTTTCAACTTTTTTAAACGTTGAAATCGTTGAAATAGACGCAATATCAATAAAACATTAAAATTTTAGTCGTTGTATGTTGATTGCGTTAAAACGCAGATTAAATCAAAATGCTGTGTTTGAAATAAGCATTTTCAAGCATTTTAGATCGTTAAATCGTTCAAATAGAAGAATATTAATAAAAAAAAATAAAAAATTTGTCGTTTAACGTTTACGTAAAACGCAGATTAAGGCTCAAAACGTGCTGTTTTGCCAAAATAATCATTTTCAAGCATTTTAGATCGTTGAAATCGTTCAAATAGGCGCAATATTAATAAAAACGAATAATAAAAATTTCGTCGTTTTTATGCTGTTTTACGCGTTAAAACGCAGATTAAAGCTCAAAACGTGCTGTTTGCTAAAATAAGCATTTTCAAGCATTTTAGATCGTTGAAATCGTTCAAAAGAAGCAATATTAATAAAAACGAATAATAAAAATTCGTGGTTTTATGCTGTTTTACGCGTTAAAACGCAGATTAAAGCTCAAAACGTGCTGTTTTGCTAAAATAATCATTTTCAAGCATTTTAGATCGTTTGAAATCGTTCAAATAGACGCAATATTAATAAAAACGAATAATAAAATTTCGTCGTTTTATGCTGTTTTACGCGTTAAAACGCAGATTAAAAGCTCAAAACGTGCTGTTTTGCTAAAATAAGCATTTTCAAGCATTTTAGATCGTTGAAATCGTTCAAATAGAAGAATATTAATAAAAACGAATAAAAAAAATTCGTCGTTTTTATGCTGTTTTACGCGTTAAAACGCAGATTAAAGCTCAAAACGTGCTGTTTTGCTAAAATAATCATTTTCAAGCATTTTAGATCGTTGAAATCGTTCAAATAGACGCAATATTAATAAAAACGAATAATAAAATTTCGTCGTTTTATGCTGTTTTACTCGTTAAAACGCAGATTAAAGCTAAAAACGCCTGTTTTGCTAAAAATAAGCATTTTCAAGCATTTTAGATCGTTGAAATCGTTCAAATAGAAGCAATATTAATAAAAACGAATAATAAAAATTCGTCGTTTTATGCTGTTTTACGCGTTAAAACGCAGATTAAAGCTCAAACGTGCTGTTTTGCTAAAATAATCATTTTCAAGCATTTTAGATCGTTGAAATCGTTCAAATAGACGCAATATTAATAAAAAACGAATAATAAAAATTTCGTCGTTTTATGCTGTTTTACGCGTTAAAACGCAAAATTAAAGCTCAAAACGTGCTGTTTTGCTAAAATAAGCATTTTCAAGCATTTTAGATCGTTGAAATCGTTCAAATAGAAGCAATATTAATAAAACGAATAATAAAAATTCGTCGTTTTATGCTGTTTTACGCGTTAAAACGCAGATTAAAAGCTCAAAACGTGCTGTTTTCCCTAAAATAATCATTTTCAAGCATTTTAGATCGTTGAAATCGTTCAAATAGACGCAATAAAAATAAAAAACGAATAATAAAAATTTCGTCGTTTTATGCTGTTTTACCGTTAAAACGCAGATTAAAAGCTCAAAACGTGCTGTTTTCTAAAATAAGCATTTTCAAGCATTTTAGATCGTTGAAATCGTTCAAATAGAAGCAATATTAATAAAAACGAATAATAAAAATTTCGTCGTTTTATGCTGTTTTACGCGTTAAAACGCAGATTAAAGCTCAAAACGTGCTGTTTTGCTAAAATAAGCATTTTCAAGCATTTTAGATCGCTTGAAATCGTTCAAATAGACGCAATAAATAAAAACAATAATAAAAATTTCGTCGTTTTATGCTGTTTTACGCGTTAAAACGCAGTTTAAAATAAAGCGATATGTTCAAGCATTTTAGATCGTTGAAATCGTTCAAATAGACGCATAAAAATAAAAACCAATAAAAAACGTCGTTTATATATTTCGCGATAAAACGCTGATTAAAGCTCAAAACGTGCTTTCAAAAAAACATTCAAGCATTTTAGACGTTGAAAAGCGTTTTCAAAAGCGTTTATATAAAACGAATAATAAAATCTGTTTTAAAAAGCATTTTCGCGTTTTAAATGCAGATTAACTCGAAACGCTGTTTTGCTAAAATAAGCATTTTCAGCTTTTAGATCGTTGAAATCGTTCAAATATCGCAATTTTAATGTAAAAACGAATATTTCAAAATTCGTCGTTTTATGTGTTAACGCGTTAAAAAGCGTATTAAAGCTCAAAACGTGCTTTAGCTAAAATAAGCATTTTAAGCATTTTTTGCTGAAATCGTCATAATAGAAGCAATTTAATAAAAAACGAATAAATAAAAATTGCGTTTTAATGCTGTTTTAACGCGATTAAAACGCAGATTAACTCAAAAGTGCTGTTTTGCTTAAAATAAAGCTTAATCAAGCATTTTGTAAACGTTGAAATCGTTTCAAATAGACGCAATATTAATAAAAAAGAATAAAAAAAAAATTCGTCTTTTTTTTATGCTGTTTTACGCTTTAAAAACGCAGATTAAAAGCTAAAAACGTGCTGTTTTGTTTTAAAATAAGCATTTTCAAGCATTTTTGATCGTTAAAACCGTTCAAATAGACGAAATTTTTTTAAAAAAAAAACGAAAAATAAAAAATTTCGTCGTTTTTCTGCTTTTTTTACTTTAAAAAACGCTGATTAAAGCTAAAAACGTGCTGTTTTGCTAAAAAAAGCATTTTCAAGCATTTTAGATCGTTGAAACGTTCAAAAAAGACGCAATATTAATAAAAACGAATAATAAAAATTCATCTTTTTTTATGCTGTTTTACGGGGTTAAAACGCAGTTTAAAAACCTAAAACGTGCTGTTTTGCTAAAAAAGCATTTTAAAACATTTTAGATCTTTGGGAAATCGTTCAAATGGAAGCAATATTAAAAAAAAACGAATAAAAAAAAATTTCGTCTTTTTTTATGCTGTTTTAAGCGTTAAAACGCGGATTAAAGCCTAAAAACGTGCTGTTTTGCTAAAAAAGCATTTTCAAGCATTTTAGATCGTTGAAATCTTTTTAAATAGAAGCAATATTAATAAAAACGAATAATCAAAAATTCGTCATTTTTATGTTGTTTTACGCTTTAAAAAGCAGTTAAAAAGCTAAAAAGGGCTGTTTTGCAAAAATAAGCATTTTAAAACATTTTAGATCGGGGAAATCGTTCAAATAGACGCAATATTAAAAAAAAAAAGGGAATAAAAAAAATTTCGTCTTTTTTATGCTGTTTTACGCGTTAAAACCCCAGAAAAAAACTAAAAACGTGCTGTTTTGCTAAAATAAGTTTTTCAAGCATTTTAGATCGTTAAAACGTTCAAATAGACGCGATAAAAAAAAAAACGAATAAAAAAAATTTCGTCTTTTTTTATGATGTTTTACGAGTTAAAAGCAGATTAGGGCTCAAAACGTGCTGTTTTGCTAAAATAAGCATTTTAAAACTTTTTAGATCTTTGGGAAACCCGTTCAAAAAAGAAATATTAAAAAAAAACGAACAAAAAAAAATTTCGTCTTTTTTAAAAGCGTTTACGCGTTAAAACGCAGTTTAAAAACTAAAAACGTTTTTTTTTTAAAAAAAAATTTTAAAACCCCGGTTTTTTTTCCAAAAAAAAAAATTTTTTAAAAAAAAAAAAAATTTTTTTTTTTTTAAAAAAAAAAAAACCCCCTTTTTTTTTTTTAAAAAAAAAAAAAAAAAATTTTTTGTTAAAAAAAAAATTTTTTTGGAAAAAAAAAAATTTTTTTTTTAAAAAAAAAAAAAAAAAAACCCCTTTTTTTTTTAAAAAAACCAAAAAATTTTTGGTTTTTCAAAAAAAATTTTAAAAAAAAAAAAAAAAAAATTTTTTTGGCTTTTTTTAAAAAAAAAAAAAAAAATTTTTTTTTTTTTTAAAAAAAAATTTTTAAAAAGGGGTTTTTTTAAAAAAGTTTTTAAAACCCCAAAAAAATTTCGTTTTTTAAACCCCTTTTTTAAAAAAAAAAAAAAAAGGGTTTTTTTTTTTTTCGAAGGGGTTTTTTAAAAAATTTTTAAAAAAACTTTAAAATTTTGGAAAAAATTTTTAAAAAAAAAATTTTTAAAAAATTGTTTTTTTGCAAAAAAGCTTTTAAACCCCGGGTTTTTTAAAAATTTTCCCTTTTTAAAAAAAATTTTTTTTTGGGGGTTTTTTAAAAACCCTTTTTTTTTTTTTTTAAAAAAAAATTTTAAAATTTTTTTAAAAAAAAATTTAAGAAATTTTTTTTAAAAATTTAAAAATTTTTTTTTTTTTAAAAAAAAAAAAATTTTTTTTTAAATTTTTTTTTTTAAAAAAAAATTTTAAATTTTTTTTAAAAAAACTTAAAAAAAAGGGGAAAAAAACGAAAAAAAAAAATTTTCGTTTTTGCTTTTTACGCTTTAAACGCAAAAAAAGCTAAAAACGTGCTGTTTTGCTAAAATAAGCATTTCGCATTTTGATTTAAACCGTTCAAATAAAAAATTAAAAAAAAATAAAAAAAAATTCTCGTTTTTGTTTTTTTTAAAAAAAAAAACCCTTGGTTTTAAAAAAATTTTAAAAATTTAGATCGTTGAAATCGTTAAAAAAAGGAAAAAAAAAAACGAAAATAAAAATTCTGTTTTATGTTTTTAGGGTTAAAACGAAATTTTCCCAAAACTGTTTTGCTAAAAATAAGCATTTTCAAGCATTTTGATCGTTAAATTTAAAAACCAATTTTAAAAAAAAACGAATAAAAAAAATTTTTCCCGTTTTATGCTTTTTTTCGCGTTAAAACCCGGTTAAACTCAAACGTGCTGTTTTCAAAATAAGCATTTTCAATTTTTTTTAAAGGTTGAAATTTCAAAAGACCAAAAATAAAAAAAAAAAAAATTTCTTTTTTTTTTTTCGCGTTAAAACGAGATTAAAGCTAAAAAGGCTGTTTTGCTAAAATAAGCATTTTCAAGCATTTTAGATCGTTGAAATCGTTCAAATAGACGCAATATTAATAAAAACGAATAATAAAAATTCGTCGTTTTATGCTGTTTTACGCGTTAAAACGCAGAATAAAGCTCAAAACGTGCTGTTTTGCTAAAATAAGCATTTTCAAGCATTTTAGATCATTGACATCGTTCAAATAGACGCAATATTAATAAAAACGAATAATAAAAATTTCGTCGTTTTATGCTGTTTTACGCGTTAAAACGCAGATTAAAGCTCAAAACGTGCTGTTTTGCTAAAATAAGCATTTTCAAGCATTTTAGATCGTTGAAATCGGTCAAATAGAAGCAATATTAATAAAAACGAGTAATAAAAAATTCGTCATTTTTATGCTGTTTTACGCGTTAAAACGCAGATTAAAGCTCAAAACGTGCTGTTTTGCTAAAATAAACATTATAAAGCATTTTAGATCGTTGAAATCGTTCAAATAGACGAATATTAATAAAACGAATAATAAAAATTAGTCGTTTTTATGCTGTTTTACGCGTTAAAACGCAGAATAAAGCTCAAAACCTGCTGTTTTGCTAAAGTAAGCATTTTCAAGCATTTTAGATCGTTGAAATCGTTCAAATAGAAGCAATATTAATAAAAACGAATAATAAAAATTCGTCAGTTTTATGCTGTTTTACGCGTTAAAACTCAGTTTAAAGCTCAAAACGTGCTGTTTTGCTAAAATAAGCGTTTTCAAGCATTTTAGATCGTTGAAATCGTTCAAATAGACGCAATATTAATAAAAACGAATAATAAAAATTGGTCGTTTTATGCTGTTTTACGCGTTAAAACGCAGATTAAAGCTCAAAACTGCTGTTTTGCTAAATAAGCATTTTCAAGCATTTTAGATCGTTGAAATCATTCGTAGAAGCAATATTAATAAAAAACGAATAATAAAAATTTCGTCGTTTTTATGCTGTTTTACGCCTTAAAACGCAGATTTTGCTCAAAACGTGCTGTTTTGCTAAAATAAGCATTTTCAAGCATTTTAGATCATTGAAATCGTTCAAATAGAAGCAATATTAATAAAAATGAATAATAAAAATTCGTCGTTTTATGCTGTTTACGCGTTAAAACGCAGATTAAAAGCTCAAAACGTGCTGTTTTGCTAAAATAAGCATTTTCAAGCATTTTAGACCGTTGAAATCATTCAAATAGAGGCAATAAAATAAAAAACGAATAATAAAAATTCTTCGTTTTATATGTTTTACGCTTAAAACGCAGAATAAAGCTCAAAACGTGCTGTTTTGCTAAAATAAGCATTTTCAAGCATTTTAGATCGTTGAAATCGTTCAAATATACGCATTATTAATAAAAAACGAATAATAAAAATTCGTCGTTTTATGCTGTTTTACGCGTTAAAACGCAGATTAAAGCTCAAAACGTGCTGTTTTGCTAAAATAAGCATTTTCAAGCATTTTAGATCGTTGAAATCGTTCAAATAGACGCAATAAAAATAAAAACGAATAATAAAAATTTCGTCGTTTTATGTTGTTTACGCGTTAAAACGCAGAATAAAGCTCAAAACGTGCTGTTTTGCTAAAATAAGCATTTTCAAGCATTTTAGATCGTTGAAATCGTTCAAATAGACGCATTATTAATAAAAACGAATCATAAAAATTTCGTCGTTTTATGCTGTTTTACGCGTTAAAACGCAGATTAAAGCTCAAAACGTGCTGTTTTGCTAAAATAAGCATTTTCAAGCATTTTAGATCGTTGAAATCGTTCAAAGACGCAATAAAAATAAAACGAATAATAAAAATTTGCTCGTTTTATGCTGTTTTAGCGTTAAAACGCAGATTAAAGCTCAAAACGTGCTGTTTTGCTAAAATAAGCATTTTCAAGCATTTTAGATCGTTGAAATCGTTAAATAGAAGCAATATTAATAAAAACGAATATAAAAATTCGTCTTTTATGCTGTTTTACGCGTTAAAACGCAGATTAAAGCTCAAAACGTGCTGTTTTGCTAAAATGAGCATTTTCAAGCATTTTAGATCGTTGAAATCGTTCAAATAGACGCAATAAAATAAAAAACGAATAATAAAAATTTCGTCGTTTTTATGCTTTTTACGCGTTAAAACGCAGATAAAACTCAAAACGTGCTGTTTTGCTAAAATAAGTATTTTCAAGCATTTTAGATCGTTGAAATACGTTCAAATAGACGCATAAGAATAAAAACGAATAATAAAAATTTCGTCGTTTTTATGCTGTTTTACGAGTTAAAATGCAGATTAAAGCTCAAACGTGCTGTTTTGCTAAAATAAGCATTTTCAAGCATTTTAGATCGTTGAAATCGTTCAAAAGAGCATATTATATAAAAACGAATAATAAAATGTCGTCGTTTTATGCTGTTTTACGCGTTAAAACGCAGATTAAAGCTCAAAACGTGCTTGTTTTGCTAAAAATAAGCATTTTCAAGCATTTTAGATCGTTGAAATCGTTTAAATAGAAGCAATATTAATAAAAACGAATAATAAAAAATTCGTCATTTTTATTCTGTTTTCGCGTTAAAACGCAGATTACAGCTCAAAACGTGCTTTTTTGCTAAAATAAGCATTTTCAAGCATTTTAGATCTTGAAATCATTCGTAGAAGAATATTAATAAAAACGAATAATAAAAATTCGTCTTTTTTATGCTGTTTTACGCTTTAAAAACGCAGATTTAAGCTCAAAACGTGCTGTTTTGCTAAAATAAGCATTTTCAAGCATTTTAGATCGTTGAAATCGTTCAAATAGACGCATTATTAATAAAAAACGAATAAAAAAAATTTCGTCGTTTTATGCTGTTTTACGCTTTAAAAACGCAGATTAAAGTCAAAACGTGCTGTTTTGCAAAAAATAAGCATTTTCAAGCATTTTAGATCGTTGAAATCGTTCAAATAGACGCAATAAAAATAAAAACGAATAATAAAATTTCGTCGTTTTTATGTTGTTTTAAGCGTTAAACGCAGTTTAAAAAGCTCAAAACGTGCTGTTTTGTTTAAAATAAGCATTTTCAAGCATTTTAGATCGTTGAAATCGTTTAAATAGAAGCAATATTAATAAAACGAATAAAAAATTGTCATTTTTATGTTGTTTTACGCGTTAAAACGCAGATTAAAGCTCAAAACGTGCTGTTTTGCTAAAATAAGCATTTTCGCGTTTTAGATCGTTGAAATCGTTCAAATAGACGCAATATTAATAAAACAATAAAAAAAATTTCGTCGTTTTATGCTTTTCGCGTTAAACGCAGAATAAAGCTCAAACGGCTGTTTTGCTAAAATAAGATTTTCAAGCATTTTAGATCGTTGAAATCGTTCAAATAGACGCAATAAGAATAAAAACGAATAATAAAAATTTCGTCGTTTTATGTTTTTTTACGAGTTAAAATGCGATTAAAGCTAAAAACGTGCTTTTTTGCTAAAATAAGCATTTTCAAGCATTTTAGATCGTTGAAATCGTTCAAATAGAAGCAATATTAATAAAAAACGAATAATAAAAATGTCGTCGTTTTATGCTGTTTTACGCGTTAAAACGCAGATTAAAGCTCAAAACGTGCTGTTTTGCTAAAATAAGCATTTTCAAGCATTTTAGATCGTTGAAATCGTTTAAATAGAAGCAATATTAATAAAAACGAATAATAAAATTCGTCATTTTTATTCTGTTTACGCTTTAAAAACGCAGATTAAAAGCTAAAAACGTGCTGTTTTGCTAAAATAATCATTTTCAAGCATTTTAGATCGTTAAAATCGTTCAAATAGACCAATATTAATAAAAACGAATAAAAAAAATTTTCGTCGTTTTATGTTGTTTTACGCGTTAAAACGCAGTTTAAAAAGCTCAAAACGTGCTGTTTTGCTAAAATAAGCATTTTCAAGCATTTTAGATTGTTGAAATCGTTCAAATAGAAGAATATTAATAAAAACGAATAATAAAAATTCGTCGTTTTATGCTGTTTTACGCTTAAAACGCAGATTAAAGCTCAAAACGTGCTTTTTTGCTAAATAAGCATTTTCAAGCATTTTAGATCGTTGAAATCGTTCAAATAGACGCAATATTAATAAAAAACGAATAAAAAAAATTTCGTCGTTTTATGCTGTTTTACGCGTTAAAACGCTGATTAAAGCTCAAAACGTGCTGTTTTGCTAAAATAAGCATTTTCAAGCATTTTAGATCGGGGAAATCGTTCAAATAGACGCAAAGTAAAAAAAAACGAATAATAAAAACCGTCGTTTTATGCGTTTACGCGTTAAAACGCAGATTACAGCTCCAAACGTGCTGTTTTGCTAAAATAAGTATTTTCAAACATTTTAGATCGTTGAAATCGTTCAAATAGGACGCATTATTAATAAAACAAATAATAAAAATTTCGTCGTTTTATGCCGTTTTACGCAGCAAACGTGATTAAAGCTCGAAACGTGCTATTTTGCCAAAATAAGCATTTTCAAGACGACCGCTGAAATCGTTCAAATAGAAGCAATATTAATAAAAAACGAATAATAAAAAAATTCGTCGTTCTTTTATGCTGTTTTACGCGTTAAAAACGCAGATTAAAGTTCAAACGCTGCTTGGCTAAAATAAGCATTTTGAAGCATTTTAGATCGTTGAAATCGTTCAAATAGACGCAATATTAATAAAAACGAATAATGTACCCTTCGTCGCTTTTATGCTGCTTTACGCGTTAAAAAAACGCAGATTTAAGCTCAAAATGTGCTGTTTTGCTAAAATAAGCATTTTCGCCATTTTAGATCATTGAAATCGTTCAAATAGAAAGCACATAATAAAAAACGAATATCAAAAATTGCCGTTTTTATGCTGTTTACGCGTTAAAACGCAAAATAAAGCTCAAACGTGCTGTTTTGCAAAAATAAAGCATTTTCAAGCATTTTAGATCGTTGAAATCGTTCAAATAGACGCAATATTAATAAAAACGAATAATGTACTCCTGTCGTTTTATGCTGTTTTACGCGTTAAAAACGCAGATTAAAAGCTCGAAACGTGCCGTTTTGCTAAAATAAGCATTTTCAAGCATTTGATCGTTGAAATCGTTCAAATAGAAGCAATATTAATAAAAACGAATAACAAAAATTCGTCGTTTTATGCTGTTTACGCGTTAAAACGCAGATTAAAAGCTCAAACGTGCTGTTTTGCTGTAAAATAAGCATTTTCAAGCATATAGACGTTGAAATCGTTCGGGGCCGTGACGCAATATTAATAAAAAACGAATAATAAAAAAGTTCGTCGTTTTTATGCTGCCATGCTTAAAAACGCTGATTAAAGTCAAAACGTGCCGTTTTACAAAATAAGCATTTTCAAGCATTTTAGATCGTTGAAATTTGTTCAAATAGATGTGCAATATTAATAAAACGAATAATAAAAATTTCGTCGTTTTTATGCTTTTTTACGCGTTAAAACGCAGATTAAAGCTCAAAACGTGCTGTTTTGCTAAAATAAGCATTTTCAAGCATTTTAGATCGTTGAAATCGTTCAAATAGAAGCAATATTAATAAAAACGAATAATAAAAATTTCGTCTTTTTTATCCCTGTTTTACGCGTTAAAACGCAAAATTAAAGCTCAAAACGTGCTGTTTTGCTAAAATAAGATTTTCAACCCTTTTAGATCGTTGAAACGTTCAAATAGAAGCAATAAAAATAAAAACGAATAATAAAAATTTCGTCGTTTTATGCCGTTTTACGCGTTAAAACGCAGATTAAAGCTCAAAACGTGCTGTTTTGCTAAAATAAGCATTTTCAAGCATTTTAGATCGTTGAAATCTTTCCCAAATAGAAGCAATATAAGCTAAGCAAGTTAAGTAACACTTTACGTACGCTATCCCCCTCACAATATCCCCAAAAACGATATTTTTATTAAATATTGCAAGTCAGTCGAAGTATTTGTCGCTCCGATGTGGAAGCTATTTTCGACCATTAGAGGTCTCATCAGCACACCTCCCGGTTTGGGACAAATACTGCATTGACCTGCCATGGCTTATATACAACGGCTTATTAAATTTAAGACGCAGAAGTTGTCAGCCCACCCCAAAGGTGGAGACTGAAGTTAGCTCAAGAAACATAAGATTGAAATAATGGTAGGTAAAAGGGAGTAAGCTGCAAAAGTTGGCAAAACCTTACTGCACGTATACCATCATAACCGCTTTTTACCGTATACATCCCAGGCTTGACAAATACGCATTTACTGGGAATGGTTTAGAAAAATATCGTTTTGGCGATATTGTGAGGTATAAGCGCAGTACAGTGTTCTTAACTTACTTAGCTTATACTCACCCCCTCTACTACCTACCTTGATTGAAATTTAAAAAAACGAATAATAAATTGTCGTTTTTATGCTGTTTTACGCGTTAAATAGCAGAATTTAAAGCTCAAAACGTGCTGTTTTGCTGTAACAAGTATTTTCAAGCATTTTAGATCGTTGAAATCGTTCAAATAGAAGCAATATTAATAAAAACGAATAATAAAAATTCGTCGTTTTATAAGCGTTTTACGCGTTAAAACGCAGATTAAAGCTCAAAACGTGCTGTTTTGCTAAAATAAGCATTTTCAAGCATTTTAGATCGCTTTAAAAACGTTCAAATAGACGTAATATTATTAAAACGCAGATTTAAGCTCAAAATCGTGCTGTTTTGCTACAAAATAAGCATTTTCAAGCATTTTAGATCATTGAAATCGTTCAAATAGAAGCAATATTAATAAAAAACGAATAATAAAAATTCGTCGTTTTATGTTGTTTTACGCGTTAAAACGTAAGATTAAAAGCTCAAACGTGCTGTTTTGCTAAAATAAGATTTTCAAGCATTTTAGATCGCCGAAACGTTCAAATAGACGCAATAAAAATAAAACGAATAATAAAATTTCTGCCGTTTTATGCTGTTTACGCGTTAAACGCGTAAATAAAGCCTGCAAACGCGCTGTTTTACAAAATAAGCATTTTCAGTTTATTTTAGATTGTTGAACACCAAATAGACGTTAATATTAATAAAACGAATAATGAAAAGTTCGTCGTTTTATGTTGTTTTACGCGTTAAAAAACGCTGATTAAAAGCTCAAACGTGCTGTTTTGCTAAAATAAGCATTTTCAAGCATTTCAGATCGTTGAAATCGTTCAAATAGACGCACATTAATAAAAAAACGAATAAATAAAAAATTCATCGTTTTTATGCTGTTTACGCGTTAAAACGCAGATTAAAGCTCAAAACGTGCTGTTTTGCTAAAATAAGCATTTTCGCTATTTTAGATCGTTGAAATCGTTCAATAGAAGCTAAATATTAATAAAAACGAATAATAAAAATTCCCTCGTCGTTTTATGCTGTTTTAAGCGTTAAAACGCAGATTAAAAGCTCAAAACGTGCTGTTTTGCCAAAATAAGCATTTTCTGGGCATTTTAGATCGCTGAAAACGTTTAAATAGAAGCAATATTAATAAAAAACGAATAATATACCCGTTTTTATGCTGTTTACGCGTTAAACGCAGATTAAAAGCTCAAACGTGCTGTTTTGCTAAAATAAGCATTTTCAAGCATTTTGACCGTTGAAATCGTTCAAATAGACGCGCAATATTAATAAAAAACGAATAATAAAAATTTCGTCGTTTTATGCTGTTTACGCTGCTAAACGCAGAATAAAAGCTCAAAACGTGCTGTTTTGCTGCGCCATGCTGGCAAAGTTAAGTAAAACACTTACCGTAATGCTGAGTACCCTCACAATATCGCCAAAATGATTTATTAAACCATTGCAAGTCATCAAAGTACGTCGCTTCATGGATAGCTACTTCGACCATTAGAGGTCCCATCAGCACACCTACGGCTTGACAAAATGTACTGCATTGACCGCCATGGCTTAAGGGCAATAACCGCTTCTATTATTCGCTGACGCAGAAGTAGTTGTCACTTCCACCTAACGGTGGAGACTGAAGTTAACGCCAAAGCATAAGATTGAAATACAATGGTAGGTAGCAATGAGAGGGTGGCAAACACTACCGTACGCTAGACCTCACAATATCGCCAAACGATATTTACTAAACTTATTGCAGACGTAAGTATTTGTCGCTTCCGATGTGGGATAGCTATTTCGACCATTAGAGTCTCATCAGCAATACCTACTGGTTGACAAATACTGCATTGACCTGCCAGCGGCTTAAGGCCAACTGGCTTATTATTCAAGACGCAGAAGTTGTCAGCTCCACCTAACGGTAGGAAGTCAATGCAGTACGTCAAGCCAGTAGGTGTGCTGATGACCTCTAATGGTCGAAATAGCTATCCGCCATCAGGCTAGACAAATACTTCGTATTGACTGCAATGTTTAGTAAAAATATCGTTCTTTTGGCGATATTGTGAGGTATAGCGTACAGTAAGTGTTTACTTAACTTTACTCAGCTTATACTCACCCTCTCTCGTACTACCTACCATTGTATTTCAATCTTATGCTTATAATAAATAATAAAATTTGCCGTTTTATGCTGTTTTATGAGTTAAACGCAGATTAAAGCTCAAAACGTGCTGTTTTGCTAAAATAAGCATTTTCAAGCATTTTAGATCGTTGAAATCGTTCAAATAGAAGCAATATTAATAAAAACGAATAATAAAAATTGCCGTTTACGCTGTTTTTTACGCGTTAAAACGCAGATTAAAAGCTCAAAACGTGCTGTTTTGCTAAAATAAGCGCATTTTCAAGCATTTGTGATCGTTGAAATCGTTCAAATAGACGCGCACATTAATAAAAAACGAATAAAAATTAAACCGATTAACGATTACATTTTACATCGTTGAAATCGTTCAAATAGACGTGCAATATTAATAAAACGAATAATAAAAATTCGTCGTTTTATGCTGTTTACGCGTTAAAAACGCAGATTACAGCTCAAAACGTGCTGTTTTATAAATAAGCATTTTCAAGCATTTTAGATCGTTGAACCATTCAAATAGTGAAGCAATATTAATAAAAACGAATAATGGTACCGCCGTTTATGCTGTTTTACGCGTTAAAAACGCAGATTAAAAGCTCAAAACGTGCTGTTTTGCTAAAATAAGCATTTTCAAGCATTTGTGATCATTGAAATCGTTCAAATAGAAGCAATATTAATAAAACCGAATAATAAAAATTCTCGTTTTACGCCGTTTTACGCGTTAAAACGCAGATTAAAAGCTCAAACGTGCTGTTTTGCTAAAATAAGCATTTTCAAGCATTTTAGATCGTTGAAATCGTTCAAATAGACGCAATATTAATAAAAACGAATAATAAAAATTTCGTCGTTTTATGCTGTTTTACGCGTTAAAACGCAGATAAACTCAAAACGTGCTGTTTTGCTAAAAAAAGCATTTTCAAGCATTTTAGATCTTTTAAATCGTTCAAATAGACGCAATATTAATAAAAACGAATAATAAAAATTCGTCTTTTATGCTTTTTTACGCCAAAACGCAGATTAAAAGCTCAAAACGTGCTGTTTTGCTAAAATAAGCATTTTCAAGCATTTTTAGATCGTTGAAATCGTTCAAATAAAAGCAATATTAATAAAAACGAATAATAAAATTCGTCGTTTTTATGCTGTTTTGCTTTAAAACGCAGATTAAAAAACTCAAAACGTCTGTTTTGCTAAAAAGCATTTTCAAGCATCTTAGAATCGTTGAAATCGTTTAAATAGAAGCAATATTAATAAAAACGAATAATAAAAATTCGTCAATTTTTATGCTGTTTACGCGTTAAAACGCAGATTAAAGCTCAAAACGTGCTGTTTTGCTAAAATAAGCATTTTCAAGCATTTTAGATCGTTGAAATCGTTCAAATGACGCAATATTAATAAACATAATAAAAATTTCGTCGTTTTATGCTGTTTTACGCTTTAAAACGCGATAAAGCTCAAAACGTGCTGTTTTGCTAAAATAAGCATTTTCAAGCATTTTAGATCGTTGAAATCGTTCAAATAGACGCAATATTATAAAACGAATAATAAAAATTCGTCGTTTTATGCTTTTTACGCGTTAAAACGCAGATTAAACTCAAAACGTGCTGTTTTGCTAAAATAAGCATTTTCAAGCATTTTAGATCGTTGAAATCGTTCAAATAGACGCAATATTAATAAAAACGAATAAAAAATTTCGTCGTTTTTATGCTGTTTTACGCTTTAAAAACGCGATTAAACTCAAAACGTGCTTTTTGCTAAATAAGCATTTTCAAGCATTTTAGATCGTTGAAATCGTTCAAATAGACGCAATATTAATAAAAACAAAAATAATAAAAATTCATCGTTTTTATGCTGTTTTACGCGTTAAAACGCAGATTAAAGCTCAAAACGTGCTGTTTTGCTAAAATAAGCTTTTTTCAAGCATTTTAGATCGTTGAAATCGTTCAAATAGAAGCAATATTAATAAAAACGAATAATAAAAATTTCGTCGTTTTTATGCTGTTTTACGCGTTAAAACGCGGGGAAATAACTCAAAACGTGCTGTTTTGCTAAAATAAGATTTTTCAAGAAATTTTTAGATCTTTTGAAATCGTTCAAATAGACGCAATTTTAAAAAAAAAACGAATAAAAAAAAATTTCGTCGTTTTTATGCTGTTTATGCGTTAAAACGCGATTAAAGCTCAAAACTTTGCTGTTTTGCTAAAATAAGCATTTTCAAGCATTTTAGATCTTTGGGAAATCGTTCAAATAGAAGCAATATTAATAAAAAGAATAAAAAAAATTTTCGTCGTTTTTATGCTGTTTTACGCGTTAAAACGCAGATTAAAAACTCAAAACGTGCTGTTTTGCTAAAATAAGCATTTTCAAGCATTTTAGATCGTTGAAATCGTTAAATAGAGCAATATTAATAAAAACGAATAATAAAAATTTCGTCGTTTTTATGCTGTTTTACGCGTTAAAACGCGATTAAAGCTCAAAACGTGCTGTTTTGCTAAAATAAGCATTTTCAAGCATTTAGATCGTTGAAATCTTTTCAAATAGAAGCAATATTAATAAAAACGAATAATAAAATTTCGTCGTTTTTATGCTGTTTTACGCGTTAAAACGCAGATTAAAACTCAAAACGTGCTGTTTTGCTAAAATAAGCATTTTCAAGCATTTTAGATCTTGAAATCGTTCAAATAAAAGCAATATTAAAAAAAACCCGAATAATAAAAAATTCTCGTTTTTATGCTGTTTTACGCGTTAAAACGCAGATTAAAGCTCAAAACGTGCTGTTTTGCTAAAATAAGCATTTTCAAGCATTTTAGATCGTTGAAATCTGTTTCAAATAGACGCAATATTAATAAAACGAATAATAAAAATTTCGTCGTTTTATGCTGTTTTACGCGTTAAAACGCAGAATAAACTCAAAACGTGCTGTTTTGCTAAAATAAAGCATTTTACAAGCATTTTAGATCGTTAAATCGTTCAAATAGACGCAATATTAATAAAAACGAATAATAAAAAATTCGTCGTTTATGCTGTTTTACGCGTTAAAACGCAGATTAAAGCTCAAAACGTGCTGTTTTGCTAAAATAAGCATTTTCAAGCATTTTAGATCGTTGAAATCGTTCAAATAGACGCAATATTAATAAAAACGAATAATAAAAATTTCATCGTTTTTATGTTGTTTTACGCGTTAAAACGCAGATTAAAGCTCAAAACGTGCTTTTTTTACAAAATAAGCATTTTAGATCGTTAAATCGTTAATACTAAAATAAGAAAACAATATAAAAATTCGTTTTAATATTTAAAATTAAATCGTAATAATGCTAAATCGTGCGTTAAAACGCAAAATAAAGCTTAAACGTGCTGTTTTGAAAATTGCATTTTAAGCAATTTTAAGACGTTGAAAATCGTTCGCAATAGACGCAATTTAATAAAAACGAGATAATAAAAATTTCGTCGTTTTTTTGCTTTTAACGCGTTAAAACGCGATTAAATTCAAACGTGCTGTTTTGCTAAAAAAGCAATTTTCAAAGCATTTTAGATCTTAAATCGTTAATAGATGAATATTAAAACGAAAAAAAAAATTCGTCGTTTTATGCTGTTTTACGTTAAAAGCAGATTAAATTTCAAAACGTGTGAATTTCTAAATAAGCATTTTCAAGCATTTTAGATCGTTGAAATCGTTCAAATAGACGCAATATAATAAAAACGAATAATAAAAATTTCGTCGTTTTTATGCTGTTTTACGCGTTAAAACGCAGATTAAAGCTCAAAACGTGCTGTTTTGCTAAAATAAGCATTTTCAAGCATTTTAGATCGTTGAAATCGTTCAAATAGACGCAATATTAATAAAAAGAATATAAAAATTCGTCGTTTTATGCTGTTTTACGCGTTAAAACGCAGATTAAAACTCAAAACGTGCTGTTTTGCTAAAATAAGCATTTTCAAGCATTTTAGATCGTTGAAATCGTTCAAATAGACTCAATATTAATAAAAACGAATAATAAAAATTTCGTCGTTTTTATGCTGTTTTACGCGTTAAAACGCTGATTAAAGCTCAAAACGTGCTGTTTTGCTAAAATAAGCATTTTCAAGCATTTTAATCGTTGAAATCGTTCAAATAGACGCAATATTAATAAAAACGAATAATAAAAATTCGTCGTTTTTATGCTGTTTTACGCGTTAAAACGCAGATTAAAGCTCAAAACGTGCTGTTTTGCTAAAATAAGCATTTTCAAGCATTTTAGATCGTTGAAATCGTTCAAATAGAAGCAATATTAATAAAAACGAATAATAAAAATTTCGTCGTTTTTATGCTGTTTAAGCGTTAAAACGCAGATTAAAGCTCAAAACGTGCTGTTTTGCTAAAATAAGCATTTTCAAGATTTTAGATTGTTGAAATCGTTTAAATAGAGAAATATTAATAAAAACGAATAATATAAAATTCGTCGTTTTATGCTGTTTTACGCGTTAAAACGCTGATTAAAGCTCAAAACGTGCTGTTTTGCTAAAATAAGCATTTTCAAGCATTTTACATCGTTGAAATCGTTCAAATAGACGCAATATTAATAAAAACGAATAATAAAAAATTCGTCGTTTTTATGCTGTTTTACGCGTTAAAACGCAGTTACAGCTCAAAACGTGCTGTTTTTGCTAAAATAAAGCATTTTCAAGCATTTTAGATCGTTGAAATCATTCAAATAGAAGCATATTAATAAAAAGGAATAATAAAAATTTCGTCGTTTTTATGTTGTTTTACGCGTTAAAACGCAGATTAAAACTCAAAACGTGCTGTTTTGCTAAAATAAGCATTTTCAAGCATTTTTAGATCATTGAAATCGTTCAAATAGAAGCAATATTAATAAAAACGAATAATAAAAAATTCGTCGTTTTTATGCTGTTTTACGCGTTAAAACGCGATTAAAAGCTCAAAACGTGCTGTTTTGTAAAAATAAGCATTTTCAAGCATTTTAGATCATTGAAATCGTTCAAATAGTAAGCAATATTAATAAAAACGAATAATAAAATTCGTCGTTTTTATGCTGTTTTACGCGTTAAAACGCAGATTAAAGCCCAAAACGTGCTGTTTTGCTAAAATAAGCATTTTAAAACTTTTTAGATCTTTGGGAAACCCGTTCAAATAGACGCAATTTTAAAAAGGGGTAAAAAAAAATTTCGTCGTTTTTATGCTTTTTTTACGCGTTAAACGCAGAATAAAACTAAAAAACGTGCTTTTTTTGTTTAAAAAAGCTTTTTTCAAGCTTTTTTGATCTTGAAATCCGTTAAAAAATAGACGCAATATTAATAAAAACGAATAAAAAAATTTCGTTTTTTATTTTTGTTTTACGCGTTAAAACGCAGTTTAAAAAGCTAAAAACGTGCTGTTTTGTTTTAAAATTTGGAAATTTTAAAAAGCTTTTTTTAGATCGTTGAAATCGTTCAAATAGAAGCAATATTAATAAAAAAGGGAAAAAAAAAATCGTCGTTTTATGCTTTTTTTACGCTTAAAACGCAGTTTAAAAACTCAAAACGTGTTTTTTTTTGCAAAAAAGCATTTTCAAGCTTTTTAAAGATCGTTTGAAATCGTTCAAATAGACGCAATATTAAAAAAAACGAATAAAAAAAGTTTCGTTTTTTTTTATGCTGTTTTACGCGTTAAAACGCTGTTTAAAAAACTAAAAAACGTGCTGTTTTTTTTAAAAAAAACATTTTAAAGCTTTTTTAGACCCTTTGGGAAATCGTTCAAATAGACGCAATATTAAAAAAAAACGAATAATAAAAATTCGTCTTTTTTTATGCTTTTTTACGCGTTAAAACGCAGTTTAAAAACTAAAAAACCGTGCTGTTTTGTTTTAAAAAAAAGCATTTTCAAGCATTTTAGATCTTTGGGGAAATCTTTTTAAATAGAAGCAATATTAATAAAAACAAAATAAAAAAAAATTCGTCATTTTAAGTTTTTTACGCTTTAAAAACCGCAGTTTAAAAATAAAACGTGCTTTTTTTGTTTTAAAAAAAAGCATTTTAAAAACTTTTTTAGATCGTTGAAATCTTTTCAAATAGACGCAATATTAAAAAAAAACGAATAAAAAAAATTTCGTCGTTTTTTATGCTGTTTTACGCGTTAAAACGCAGAATAAAACTAAAAAACCGTCTGTTTTGCTAAAATAAGCATTTTCAAGCTTTTTTAGATCGTTGAAACCCGTTCAAATAGACGCAATATTAATAAAAAAGTTAAAAAAAATTTCATCGTTTTTATGTTTTTTGCGTTAAAACGCAGTTTAAAAACTAAAAACTTTCTTTTTTTGTTTTAAAATAAGCATTTTCAAAGCTTTTTTAGATCGTTGAAACCCGTTCAAATAGAAGCAATATTAATAAAAACGAATAAAAAAAAATCGTCTTTTTTTATTTTGTTTTCCCTTAAAACGCAGATTAAAAGCTCAAAACGTGCTTTTTTTGCTAAAAAAAAGCATTTTCAAGCATTTTAGATGGGAAATCGTTAAAAGGGGGCCCAATATTAATAAAAACGAATAAAAAAAAAATTTCGTTGTTTTTTATGCTGTTTTACGGGGAAAACGCTGTTTAAAAACTCAAAACGTGCTTTTTTTGCTAAAATAAAAAATTTTAAAACCATTTTAGACCCTTTTGAAACCTTTCCCAAATGGACGCAATATTAATAAAAACGAATAATAAAAATTCGTCTTTTTTTATGCTTTTTTTACGGGGTTAAAACGCAGTTTAAAAACTAAAAACGACTGTTTTGTTTAAAAAAAACTTTTTCAAGCTTTTTAGATCGTTGAAATCTTTTTAAATAGAAACTAAATAAAAAAAAAAGATAAAAAAAAATTCGTCTTTTTTAAGCTGTTTTGGGTTAAAACGCAGATTAAAAGCTCAAAACGTGCTGTTTTGCTAAAAAAAAGCATTTTCAAGCTTTTTTAGATCGTTGAAATCGTTCAAATAGACGGAATAAAAATAAAAACGAATAAAAAAAAATTTCGTCTTTTTTAAATGCTGTTTTCCCGCTTTAAAAAACGCAGAAAAAAAGCCCCAAAACGTGCTGTTTTGCTAAAAAAAATTTTTCAAGCATGTTAGATCTTTGGGAAATCGTTCAAATAGACGCAATATTAAAAAAAAAACGAATAAAAAAAATTTCGTCTTTTTTATGCGTTTTACGCTTTAAAAACGCAGATTAAAGCTCAAAACGTGTTTTGTTTTGCTAAAAAAAAACATTTTCAAGAAATTTTAAATCGTTGAAATCTTTTCCAAATAGAAGCAATATTGATAAAAACAAATTTAAAAAAAAATTCGCCCTTTTTTTATGCTGTTTTACGGGGAAAAAACGAAAGATTAAAGTTTCAAAAACGTGCTTTTTTTGCTAAAATAAGCTTTTTTCAAGAAATTTTAGATCGTTGAAATCGTTCAAATAGACGCAATATTAAAAAAAAGAATAATAAAAATTTCGTCTTTTTATGCTGTTTTCGGGGAAAAAACGCAGTTTAAAAAGTTTTAAAACGTGCTGTTTTGCTAAAATAAGCTTTTTTCAAGCTTTTTTAGATCTTTGGGAAATCGTTAAAAATAGACGCAATATTAAAAAAAAAACGAATAAAAAAAATTTCTTTTTTTTTTATGCTGTTTTACGCGTTAAAACGCTGATTAAAGCTAAAAACTTCTTTTTTTCCCAAAAATAAGCTTTTTTCGCTTTTTTAGATCTTAAAATCGTTCAAATAGACGCAATATTAAAAAAAAACGAATAATAAAAAATTCGTCGTTTTTATGCTGTTTTACGCTTTAAAAACGCAGTTTAAAAACTCAAAACGTGTTTTGTTTTTGCTAAAAAGTTTTTCAAGCTTTTTAAATCGTTGAAATCTTTTTAAATAGAAGCAATATTAAAAAAAAACAAAATAATAAAAATTCGTCTTTTTTAAGCTTTTTTACGCGTTAAAACGCAGTTTAAAAAAGCTAAAAAACGTGTTTTGCTAAAAAAAAGCTTTTTAAAAACATTTTAGATCGTTGAAATCGTTAAAAATAGACGCAATAAAAAAAAAAACGAATAATAAAAATTTGCCTTTTTTTATGCTTTTTTTACGCTTTAAAAACGCAGAAAAAAACTCAAAAGGCTTTTTTTGTTTAAAATAAGCTTTTTTCAAGCATTTTGGGTCGTTGAAATGTTCAAATAGACGCAATATTAATAAAAACGAATAAAAAAAAATTTTGTCGTTTTATGCTGTTTTACGCGTTAAAACGCAGATTAAAACTAAAAAACGTGCTTTTTTTGTTTTAAAAAAAAAACATTTTAAAGGGCATTTTAGATCGTTGAAATCGTTCAAATAGACGAATATTAATAAAACGAATAAAAAAAAAATTTCGTCTTTTTTTAATGCTTTTTTTTCCCGGGGTTAAAACGCGGAAAAAAAAGCTAAAAAAACGTGGTTTTTTTGTTTTAAAATAAGCATTTTAAAAGCTTTTTTAACATCGTTGAAACCCTTTCCCAAATAGACGCAATATTAAAAAAAAAACGAATAAAAAAAAATTTCCCGTCTTTTTTTGTCTTTTCCCCCGCTTTAAAAACCCCAGATTAAAGCAAAAGGGTTTTTTTTGCTAAAAAAAAAGCATTTTAAAGCTTTTTTAGATCGTTAAAACCGTTCAATTAGAAGCAAATATTAAAAAAATACGAATAAAAAAAATTTTTCCTTTTTTATGCTTTTTTACCCCAAAACGCAGTTTAAAAACCAAAACGTGCTTTTTTTGCAAAAATAAACTTTTCAAGCATCTTAGATCGGAAATCGTTTAAATAAAAACTATTAAAAAAAAACAAAAATAAAAAAAAATTTCGTAATTTTTTTATCCCGCGCTTAAAAAACCCCAAAAGTTTCAAAAGGGCCGTTTTTCCCCTTAAAATTTAAGCTTTTTTCCCTTTTTAGATCGTTGAAATCGTTAAAAATAGACGCAATATTTAAAACGAATAATAAAAAATTTCGTCGTTTTTATGTTGTTTTACGGGGAAAAAAACGCAGAATAAAGCTCAAAACGTGCTGTTTTCTAACGTGCTGTTTTACTAAAGTAAAGCATTTTCAAGCATTTTAGATCGTTGGAAATCGTTCAAATAGACGCAATATTAATAAAAACGGAATAATAAAAATTTCGTTGTTTTTATGCTGTTTTACGCGTTAAAACGCTGATTAAAGAAGCTCAAAACTGCTGTTTTGCTTTAAAATAAGCATTTTCAAACTTGCATTTTTGGATCGTGGAAATCGTTCAAATAGACGCAATATTAATAAAAACGAATAATAAAAAATTCGTCCGTTTTTATGCCATTTTTACGCGTTAAAACGCAGATTAAAAAGCTCAAAACGTGCTGTTTTGCTAAAATAAGCATTTTTCAAGCATTTTAGATCGTTGAAATCGTTTAAATAGAAGCAATATTAATAAAAACGAATAATAAAAAATTCATTCATTTTTAAGCTGTTTTACGCGTTAAAACGCAGATTAAGCTCAAAACGTGCTGTTTGCTAAAATAAAGCATTTTCAAGCATTTTAGATCGTTGATCGTTCAAATAGACGCAATAAAAATAAAAACGGAATAATAAAAATTTCGTCGTTTTATGCTGTTTACGCGTTAAAACGCAGAATAAAACTCAAAACGTGCTGTTTTTGCTAAAAAATAAGCATTTCAAGCATTTGGAAGAAGGTCGTTGAAATCGTTTGGAAATAGACGCAATATTAATAAAAACGAATAATAAAAATTTTTGTCGTTTTTTATGCTGTTTACCCGTTAAAACGCAGATTAAAAGCTCAAAACATTATGCTGTTTTGCTAAAATAAAAGCATTTTCAAGCATTTTAGATCGTTGAAATCGTTCAAATAGACGCAATAATAAAAACGAATAATAAAAATTTCGTCGTTTTTTATGCTGTTTTACGCGTTAAAACGCAGAATAAAGCTCAAAACGTGCTGTTTTGCTAAAATAAGCATTTTCAAGCATTTTACATCGTTGAAATCGTTCAAATAGACGCAATATTAATAAAAACGGAATAATAAAAAAATTCGTCGTTTTTATGCTGTTTTACGCGTTAAAACGCAGATTAAAGCTTAAAAACGTGCTGTTTTGCCTAAAATAAAGCATTTTCAAGCATTTAGATCGTTGAAATCGTTCAATTAGAAACGTAATAATAAAATACGAATAATAAAAATTTCGTCGTTTTTATGCTGTTTTGCGTTAAAACGCAGATTAAAACTCAAAACGTGCTGTTTTTGCTAAAATAAAACATTTTCAAGCATCTTAGATCGTTGAAATCGTTTAAATAGAAACAATGGCCAATAAAACGGAATAATAAAAAATTCGTAATTTTATGCTGTTTTACGCGTTAAAACGCAGTTAAAACTCAAAACGTGCTGTTTTGCTAAAATAAACATTTTTCAAAGCATTTTGAATCGTTGAAATCACGTTCAAATGGGCTGTATTATTAAAAACGAATAATAAAGGAATTTCGTCGTTTTTATGGCTTTACGCGTTAAAACGCAGAATAAAGCTCAAAACATGCTGTTTTGCTAAAATACGGCATTTCGGCGGCAGATCGTTGAAATCGTTTCAGGAAATAGACGCGAAAGCGTAATAAAAACAGATAATAAAAATTTCATCGTTTTTATGTTTGTTTTACGCGTTAAAACGCAGATTAAAACTCAAAACGTGCTGTTTTGCTAAAATAAGCATTTTCAAGCATTTTAGATCGTTGAAATCCCGTTCAAATGAAGCAATATTATTAAAAAGCAGATATTAAAAAATCGTCGTTTTTATGCTGTTTTTACGCGTTAAAACGCAGATTAAAGCTCAAAACGTGCTGTTTTGCTAAAATAAGCATTTTTAAGCATTTTTAGATCGTTGAAATCGTTCAAATAGACGCAATATTGGCAAAACGAATAATAAAAATTTCGTTGTTTTATGCTGTTTTACGCGTTAAAACGCTGATTAAAGCTCAAAACGTGCTGTTTTGCCGAGTAAGCATTTTCAAGCATTTTAGATCGTTGAAATCGTTCAAAATAGACGCAATATTAATAAAAAACGAATAATAAAAATTCGTCGTTTTTATGCTGTTTTACGCGCGTTAAAACGCAGATTAAAAACTCAAAACGTGCTGTTTTGCGCTAAAATAAGCATTTTCAAGCATTTTTTGAATCGTTGAAATCGTTTAAATAGAAGCAATATTAATATAAAAACGAATAATAAAAATTCGTCATTTTTAAGCTGTTTTACGCGTTAAAACGCAGATTAAAACTCAATACGTGCTGTTTTGCTGAAATAAGCATTTTCAAGCATTTTTAGATCGTTGAAATCGTTCAAATAGACGCAATAAAAATAAAAACGAATAATAATAAAAATTTCGTGTTTTATGCTGTTTTACGCGTTAAAACGCGAATAAAGCTCAAAAACATTGCTGTTTAGCACAAAATAAACATTTTTCAAGCATGTTGAATCGATTTGAAATCGTTCAAATAGACGCAATATTAATAAAAACGAATAAAAATTTCGTCGTTTTTTACATGCTGTTTTACGCGTTAAACGCGATTAAAGCTCAAAACATTGCTGTTTTGCCAAAATAAGCATTTTCAAGCATTTTAAATCGTTGAAATCGTTTAAAATAGAAGCAATAATGATAAAACGAATAATAAAAAATTCGTCGTTTTATGCTGTTTTACGCAGAGGTAAAACGCAGATTAAAGCTGCGACGTGCTGTTTTTGCTAAATAAGCATTTTCAAGCATTTTAGATCGTTGAAATCACGTTCAAATAGACGCAATATTAATAAAAACGAATAATAAAAATTTCGTCGTTTTATGCTGTTTTTCGCGTAAAACGCTTGATTAAAGCTCAAAACGTGCTGTTTTGCTAAAATAAACTTTCAGAGCATTTTTAGATCGTTGGAAATCGTTCAAATAGAAGCAATATTAATAAAAACGAATAATAAAATTCGTCGTTTTTACATGCTGTTTTGCGCGTTAGAAACGCAGATTAAAGCTCAAAACGTGCTGTTTTGCTTCAAAATAAGCATTTTTCAAGCATTTTTAGATCGTTGAAATCGTTCAAATAGACGCAATAAAATAAAAACGAATAATAAAAATTTTGTCGTTTATGCTGTTTTACGCGTTAAAACGCGAATAAAGCTCAAAACGTGCTGTTTTGCTAAAATAAGCATTTTCAAGCATTTTAGATCGTTGGGAAATCGTTCAAAATAGACGCAATAGTAATAAAAACGAATAATAAAAATTTTGTCGTTTTTACATGCTGTTTTCTGCGTTAAAACGCAGATTAAAACTCAAAACGTGCTGTTTTGCTAAAATAAAGCATTTTCAAGCATTTTAAGTCGTTGAAATCCGTTCCAAGTAAAACTAATATTAATAAAAACGAATAAAAAATTTCGTCGTTTTTTACATGCTGTTTTTACACGCGTTAAAACGCAGATTAAAACTCAAACATTGCTGTTTTTGCTAAAATAAGCATTTTCAAGCATTTTTAGATCGTTGAAATCGTTTTAAATAGAAGCAATACAATAAAACGAATAATAAAATTCGTCATTTTATGCTGTTTTACGCGTTAAACGCAGATTAAAGCTCAAAACGTGCTGTTTTGCTAAAATAAGCATTTTCAAGCATTTTAGATCGTTGAAATCGTTCAAATAGACGCAATGTGTAAAAACGTATAATAAAATTTCGTCGTTTTATGCTGTTTTACGCGCGTTAAAACGCAGATTAAAACTCAAAACGTGCTGTTTTGCAAAAAAAAAGCTTTTTCAAGCATTTTAGATTTGAAATCGTTTAAATAGAACAATATTAAAAAAAACGAAAAATAAAATATTCGTCATTTTTTAAGCTTTTTTCGCTTAAAACGAATTAAAGCTCAAAAGGGCTTTTTTTTAAAATAAGCATTTTCGCATTTTAGATCGTTGAAATCGTTCAAATAGCCCAATAAAAAAAAAAAACAAATAAAAAAAATTTCGTCTTTTTTTCGCTGTTTTACGCGTTAAAACGCGAAAAAAAACTCAAAACGTGCTGTTTTGCTAAAATAACATTTTCAAGCAAGATCGTTGAAATCTTCAAAAGGCAAATTAAAAAAAACAAATTTAAAAAATTTCGTCGTTTTATGCTGTTTTGCGTTAAAACGCAGTTTAAAAACTCAAAACGTGCTGTTTTGCTAAAAAAAAGCATTTTCAAGCATTTTAGATCGTTGAAATCGTTTAAATGAACTATTAAAAAAAACGAATAAAAAAAAATTCGTCTTTTTTATGCTGTTTTACGCGTTAAAACGCGATTAAACTAAAAACTGCTTTTTTTCAAAAAAAGCATTTTCAAGCTTTTTTAGATCGTTGAAATCGTTTAAATAGAAGCAATATTAAAAAAAACGAATAATAAAATATTCGTCTTTTTTTAAGCTGTTTACGCGTTAAAACGCAGTTTAAAAGCTCAAAACTCTTTTTTGCTTTAAAATAAGCTTTTTCAAGCATTTTAGATCGTTGAAATCGTTCAAAAGACGCAATAAAATAAAAACGAATAAAAAAAAATTTCGTCGTTTTTCGCTGTTTTACGCGTTAAAACGCAGAATAAAACTCAAAACGTGCTTTTTTTGCTAAAATAAGCATTTTCAAGCATTTTAGATCGTTGAAATCGTTCAAATAGACGCAATATTAATAAAAACGAATAATAAAATTTCGTCGTTTTTTGCTTTTTACGCTTTAAAAAATTTAAAAAGGCTTTTTTTTTGTGTTGAAATCGTTTAAATAGAAGCAATATTAAAAAAAACGAATAAAAAAAAAATTCGTCTTTTTTTATGCTGTTTTGCGTTAAAAAATTAAAACCCCGGCTGTTTTGTTAAAATAAGCTTTTTCAAGCATTTTAGATCGTTGAAACGTTCAAATAGACGCAATATTAATAAAAACGAATAAAAAAAAAAATCGTCTTTTTTATGCTGTTTTCGCGTTAAAACGCAGTTTAAAAAGCTCAAAACGTGCTGTTTTGTTTTAAAAAAAAAGCATTTTAAAGCTTTTTTAGATCGTTGAAATCGTTCAAATAGCCCAAATATTAATAAAAACGAATAAAAAAAAAATTTCGTCTTTTTTTATGCTGTTTTACGCTTTAAAAAACGCAGTTTAAAAAAGCTCAAAACGTGCTGTTTTGCTATAATGGGAATTTTCAAGCTTTTTTAAAATCGTTGAAATCGTTCAAATAAAAAAACAATATTGAAAAAAACGAATAATAAAAAATTCGTCTTTTTTTATGCTTTTTTACGCGGTAAAACGCAGTTTAAAAACTAAAAAACGTGCTGTTTTCCCAAAAATAAGCTTTTTCCCAAGCATTTTAGATCTTTGGGTCGTTCAAATGGACGCAATATTAATAAAAACAATAAAAAAAATTTCGTCTTTTTTTATGCTTTTTTTCGGGGAAAAACCCTGTTTAAAAACTAAAAAGGCCCCGGCTAAAATAAGCATTTTCAAGCTTTTTAACCCGTTGAAATCTTTCCCCTGAAAAAATGTAATAAAAACAAATAAAAAAAAAATTCGTCTTTTTTTATGCTGTTTTACGCGTTAAAACGCAGTTTAAAAACTCAAAACGTGCTTTTTTGTTTTAAAATAAGCATTTTCAAGCATTTTAGATCGTTGAAACCCGTTCAAATAGACGCAAAAAAAATAAAAACGAATAATAAAAATTTCGTCGTTTTATGCTGTTTTACGCTTTAAAAACGCGAATAAAGCTCAAAACTTTGGCTGTTTTGTTTAAAATGGCATTTTCAAGCTTTTTTAGATCGTTGAAATCGTTAAAAATAGACGCAATATTAATAAAAACGAATAATAAAAATTTTGTCTTTTTTTATGCTGTTTTCGCGTTAAAACGCAGTTTAAAACTCAAAACGTGCTTTTTTTTTTTTGGTAAAAAAAAGCATTTTAAAAGCATTTTAGATCGTTGAAATCGTTCAAATAGAAGCAATATTAATAAAAACGAATAATAAAAATTTCGTCTTTTTTAAATGTTTTGTTTTACCCCCTTTAAAAACGCAGTTTAAAAACCAAAACGTGCTGTTTTGCTAAAAAAAGCATTTTCAAGCATTTTAGATCGTTGAAATCTTTTTAAATAGAAGAAATTTTAAAAAAACGAAAAAAAATTCGTCAAAATGTTTTGTTTTACGCGTTAAAACGCAGATTAAAGCTCAAAACGTGCTTTTTTTGCCAAAAAAAACATTTTCAAGCTTTTTTAGATCGTTGAAATCGTTAAAAATAGACGCAATATTAATAAAAAGAATAATAAAAAAATCGTCTTTTTTTATGCTGTTTTACGCGTTAAAACGCAGATTAAAACTCAAAACGTGCTTTTTTGCTAAAATAAGCATTTTCAAGCAAAGATCGTTTGAAATCGTTAAAAGGGGGCGTATTAAAAAAAAACGAATAATAAAAAAATTTCGTCTTTTTTTTTATGCTGTTTTACGCGTTAAAACGCAGATTAAAGCTCAAAATTTTCTTTTTGCTATAAAAAAATTTTTTCAAGCTTTTTTTAAATCGTTGAAATCTTTTCAAATGGAAAAGAAATTTGAAAAAAACCGAATAATAAAAATTCGTCTTTTTTTATGCTGTTTTTTACGCGGTAAAACGCAGATTAAAACTAAAAACGTGCTGTTTTCCCAAAAATAAGCATTTTCAACCCAAGATCGTTGAAATCGTTCAAATAGACGCAATATTAATAAAAACGAATAATAAAAATTTCGTCGTTTTAGCGTTTTCGCGTAAAACGCTGATTAAAGCTCAAAACGTGCTGTTTTGCTTTTAAGCATTTTCAAGCATTTTTAGACCCGTTGAAATCGTTAAAAATAGAAGCAATATTAAAAAAAACGAATAAAAAAAAAATTCGCCTTTTTTATGCTTTTTTTACGCGTTAAAACGCAGTTTAAAAAACTAAAAAACGTGCTTTTTTTCCCAAAAATAAGCTTTTTTCAAGCATTTTAGATCGTTTGAAATCGTTCAAAAAAGACGCAATAAAAAAAAAAACAAATAATAAAAATTTCGTCTTTTTTTATGCTGTTTTACGCGTTAAAACGGGAAAAAAGCTCAAAACGTGCTGTTTTGCTAAAAAAAAAGCATTTTAAAAGCATTTTAGATCGTTGAAATCGTTCAAATAGAAGCAATATTAATAAAAACGAATAATAAAAAATTCGTCGTTTTTATGCTGTTTTACGCTTTAAAAACGCAGATTAAAGCTCAAAACGTGCTGTTTTGCTAAAAAACATTTTCAAGCATTTTAGATCGTTGAAATCGTTCAAATAGACGAATAAAATAAAAAACGAATAATAAAAATTTCGTCTTTTTTATGCTGTTTTACGCGTTAAAACGCAGAATAAAGCTCAAAACGTGCTGTTTTTGCTAAAATAAGCATTTTCAAGCATTTTAGATCGTTGAAATCGTTCAAATAGACGCAATATTAATAAAAACGAATAATAAAAATTTTGTCGTTTTATGCTGTTTTACCTTAAAACGCAGATTAAAGCTCAAAACGTGCTGTTTTGCTAAAATAAGCATTTTCAAGCATTTTAGATCGTTGAAATCGTTCAAATAGAAGCAATATTAGTAAAAACGAAAAATTTAAAAAATTCGTCGTTTTATGCTGTTTTACGCGTTAAAACGCAGATTAAAGCTCAAAACGTGCTTTTTTTGCTAAAATAAGTATTTTCAAGCATTTTAGATCGTTGAAATCGTTCAAATAGACGCAATATTAATAAAAACGAATAATAAAAATTTCGTCGTTTTATGCTTTTTTACGCGTTAAAACGCAGAAAAAAACTCAAAACGTGCTGTTTGCTAAAATAAGCATTTTCAAGCATTTTAGATCGTTGAAATCGTTCAAATAGAAACAATATTAATAAAAACGAATAATAAAAATTTCGTCGTTTTTATGCTGTTTTACGCTTTAAAAAACGCAGTTTAAAAAGCTCAAAACGTGCTTTTTTTGCTAAAATAAGCATTTTCAAGCAGTTTAGATCGTTGAAATCGTTTAAATAGAAGCAATATTAATAAAAACGAATAATAAAAATTCGTCATTTTTATGTGTTTTACGCGTTAAAAACGCAGTTTAAAAAGCTCAAAACGTGCTTTTTTGCTAAAATAAGCATTTTCACGCATTTTAGATCGTTGAAATCTTTTTAAATAGAAGCAATATTAAAAAAAACGAATAATAAAAATTTCGTCGTTTTTATGCTGTTTTACGCGTTAAAACGCTGATTAAAGCTCAAAACGTGCTGTTTTGCTAAAATAAGCATTTTCAAGCATTTTAGATCGTTGAAATCGTTCAAATAGACGCAATATTAATAAAAACGAATAATAAAAAATTCGTCGTTTTATGTTTGTTTTACGCGTTAAAACGCGAATAAAGCTCAAAACGTGCTGTTTTGCTAAAATAAGCATTTTCAAGCATTTTTGATCGTTGACATCGTTCAAATAGACGCAATATTAATAAAACGAATAATAAAAATTTCGTCGTTTTATGCTGTTTACGCGTTAAAACGCAGATTAAAGCTCAAAACGTGCTGTTTTGCTAAAATAAAGCATTTTCAAGCATTTTAGATCGTTGAAATCGGTCAAATAGAAGCAATATTAATAAAAACGAATAATAAAAATTCGTCGTTTTAATGCTGTTTTACGCGTTAAAACGCAGATTAAAGACTCAAAACGTGCTGTTTTGCTAAAATAAGCATTTTCAAGCATTTTAGATCGTTGAAATCGTTCAAATAGACGCAATAAAAATAAAAACGAATAATAAAAATTTCGTCGTTTTATGCTGTTTTACGCGTTAAAACGCAGAATAAAGCTCAAAACGTGCTGTTTTGCTAAAATAAGCATTTTCAAGCATTTTAGATCGTTGAAATCGTTCAAATAGACGCAATATTAATAAAAACGAATAATAAAAATTTTGTCGTTTTTTATGCTGTTTTACGCGTTAAAACGCAGATTAAAAGCTCAAAACGTGCTGTTTTGCTAAAATAAGCATTTTCAAGCATTTTTAGATCGTTGAAATCGTTCAAATAGAAGCAATATTAATAAAAACGAATAATAAAAATTTCGTCGTTTTTATGCTGTTTTACGCGTTAAAACGCAGATTAAAGCTCAAAACGTGCTGTTTTGCTAAAATAAGCATTTTCAAGCAGTTTAGATCGTTGAAATCGTTTAAATAGAAGCAATATTAATAAAAACGAATAATAAAAAATTCGTCATTTTATGCTGTTTTACGCGTTAAAACGCAGATTAAAAGCTCAAAACGTGCTGTTTTGCTAAAATAAGCATTTTCACGCATTTTAGATCGTTGAAATCGTTTAAATAGAAGCAATATTAAAAAAAAACGAATAATAAAAATTTCGTCGTTTTTATGCTGTTTTACGCGTTAAAACGCAGATTAAAGCTCAAAACGTGCTGTTTTGCTAAAATAAGCATTTTCAAGCATTTTAGATCGTTGAAATCGTTTAAATAGAAGCAATATTAATAAAAACGAATAATAAAAATTCGTCATTTTATGCTGTTTTACGCCGTTAAAACGCAGATTAAAACTCAAAACGTGCTGTTTTGCTAAAATAAGCATTTTCAAGCATTTTAGATCGTTGAAATCGTTTAAATAGAAGCAATATTAATAAAAACGAATAATAAAAATTCGTCTTTTTATGCTGTTTTACGCGTTAAAACGCAGATTAAAACTCAAAACGTGCTGTTTTGCTAAAATAACATTTTCAAGCTTTTTAGATCGTTGAAATCGTTCAAATAGACGCAATAAATAAAAACGAATAATAAAAATTTCGTCGTTTTTATGCTTTTTACGCGTTAAAACGCAGAATAAAGCTCAAAACGTGCTGTTTTGCTAAAATAAGCATTTTCAAGCATTTTTAGATCGTTGAAATCGTTCAAATAGAAGCAATATTAATAAACGAATTAAAAATTTCGTCGTTTTTATGCTGTTTTACGCGTTAAAACGCAGATAAAGCTCAAAACGTGCTGTTTTGCTAAAATAAGCATTTTCAAGCATTTAGATCGTTGAAATCGTTCAAATAGAAGCAATATTAATAAAAACGAATAATAAAAATTTCGTCGTTTTTATGCTGTTTTACGCGTTAAAACGCGATTAAAAACTCAAAACGTGCTGTTTTTGCTAAAATAAGCATTTTCAGCATTTTAGATCGTTGAAATCGTTTAAATAGCGCAATATTAATAAAAACGAATAATAAAAATTCGTCATTTTTATTCTGTTTTACGCGTTAAAACGCAGATTAAAGCTCAAAACTGCTGTTTTTAAAATAATCATTTTCAAGCATTTTAGACCCGTTGAAATCGTTCAAATAGACGCAATATTAATAAAAACAATAATAAAAAATTCTTTTTTATTTGTTTTACGCGTTAAAATGCGATTAAAGCTCAAAACGTGCTGTTTTGCTAAAATAAGCATTTTCAAAGCATTTTTAGATTGTTGAAATCGTTCAAATAGAAGCAATATTAATAAAAACGAATAATAAAAAATTCGTCGTTTTTATGCTGTTTACGCGTTAAAACGCCGATTACAGCTCAAAACGTGCTGTTTTGCTAAAATAAGCATTTCCAAGACGATCGTTGAAATCATTCGTAGAAGCATTATTACAAAAACGAATAATAAAAAATTTGCCGTTTTATGCTGTTTTACGCGTTAAAAACGCAGATTTAAGCTCAAACGTGCTGTTTTGCTAAAATAAGCATTTTCAAGCATTTTAGATCATTGAAATCGTTCAAATAGAAGCAATATTAATAAAACGAATAATAAAAATTCGTCGTTTTATGCTGCTCTTTACGCGTTAAAACGCAGATTAAAGCTCAAAACATGCTGTTTTGCTAAAATAAGCATTTTCTTTACATTTTAGATCGTTGAAATCGTTCAAATAGACGCATTATTAATAAAAACAAATAATAAAATTTCCCTGTCGTTTTATATGTTTTACGCTGCTAAAACGTGCAGATTGCAAAGCTCGAAACGTGCTGTTTTGCTAAAATAAGCATTTTCAAGCATTTTAGATCGTTGAAATCGTTCAAATAGAAGCAATATTAATAAAAACCAGCCAATAAAAATCTGTCGTTTTATGCTGCTCTTTTACGCGTTAAAATGCAGATTGCGCTCAAAACGCTGTTTTGCTAAAATAAGCATTTTCAAGCATTTTAGATCGTTGAAATCGTTCAACAGACGCAACATTAATAAAAACGAATAATAAAAAATTTCGTCGTTTTTATGTTGTTTTACGCGTTAAAACGCTGATTAAAGCTCACAACGTGCTGTTTTGCTAAAATAAGCATTTTCAAGCATTTTAGATCGTTGAAATCGTTCAAATAGACGCAATATTAATAAAAAACGAATAATAAAATTTCCGTCGTTTTATGCTGTTTTACGCGTTAAAACGCAGATTAAAGCTCGAAACGCTGTTTTGCTAAAACAAGCATTTTCAAGCATTTTAGATCGTTGAAAATCGTTCAAATAGAAGCAATATTAATAAAAACGAATAATAAAAATTCGTCATTTTATGCTGTTTACGCGTTAAAACGCAGATTAAAGCTCAAACGTGCTGTTTTGCTAAAAATAAGCATTTTCAAGCATTTTAGATCGCTGGAAATCGTTCAAATAGACGCAATATTAATAAAAAACAAATAATAAAAATTTCGTCGTTTTATGCTGTTTTTACGCGTTAAACGCAGATTTAAGCTCAAAACGTGCTGTTTGCCAAAATAAGCATTTTCAAGCATTTTAGACTGTACCGTTCAAATAGAGCACATAATAAAAACGAACAATAAAATTTAGTCGTTTTATGTTGTTTTACGCGTTAAAACGCAAAATAAAGCTCAAAACGTGCTGTTTTGCTAAAATAAGCATTTTCAAGCATTTTAGATCGTTGAAATCGTTCAAATAGACGGCCATTAATAAAAAACGAATAATAAAAATTTCGTCGTTTTATGCTGTTTTACGCGTTAAAAAACGCAGATTAAAGCCTGAAACGTGCTGTTTTGCTAAAATAAGCATTTTCAAGCATTTTAGATCGCTGAAATCGTTCAAACAGAAGCAATATTAATAAAAACGAATAATAAAAAATTCGTCAAGTTTTATGCGCTGTTTTACGCGTTAAAACGCAGATGCCGCTCAAAACGCTGTTTTGCTAAAATAAGCATTTTCAAGCATTTTAGATCGTTGAAATCGTTCAAATAGACGCAATATTAATAAAAAAACGAATAATAAAAGTCTGTCGTTTTATGTTGTTTACGTTAAACGTTGATTATAGCCTCAAAACGCGTTTTGCTAAAATAAGCATTTTCAAGCATTTTAGATCGTTGAACGTTCAAATAGACGCAATATTAACAAAAAAACGAATAAATAAAAAATTCATCGTTTTATGCTGTTTTACGCGCTAAAACGCAGATTAAAGCTCAAACGTGCTGTTTTGCTAAAATAAGCATTTTCAAGCATTTTAGATCGTTGAAACGTTCAAATAGAAGCAATATTAATAAAAACGAATAATAAAAATTCTGCCACTTTTATGCTGTTTTGCGCGTTAAAACGCAGACAAGCTCAAAACGTGCTGCTGCTAAAATAAGCATTTTCAAGCATTTTAGATCGCTGAACGTTCAAATAGACGGGCTATTAATAAAAACGAATAATGTACCCCTGTCGTTTTTATGCTGTTTTACGCGTTAAAACGCAGAATAAAGCTCAAAACGTGCTGTCGGTATAAAATAAGTATTTTCAAGCATTTTAGATCGTTGAAATCGTTCAAATAGACGTTAAATATAAATAAAAAAAAACGAATAATAAAAATTTCGTCGTTTTTATGCTGTTTTATGAGTTAAAACGCAGATTAAAGCTCAAAACGTGCTGTTTTGCTAAAATATGCATTTTCGCTATTTTAGATCGGGTGAAATCGCTCAAATAGAAGCAATATTAATAAAAAAACGAATAATAAAAATTCGTCGTTTTATAAGCTGTTTACGCGTTAAAAACGCAGATTAAAGCTCAAAACGTGCTGTTGCTAAAATAAGCATTTTCAAGCATTTTAGATCGTTGAAATTGTTCAAATAGACGCAATAAAAATAAAACGAATAATAAAAAATTTTGTCGTTTATGTATGTTTTACGCGTTAAAACGCAGAATAAAGCTCAAACGTGCTGTTTTGTTAAAATAAGCATTTTCAAGCATTTTAGATCGTTGAAATCGTTCAAATAGACGTGCAATATTAAAAAACGAATAATAAAAAATGTCGTCGTTTTAGCGTTTTACGCGTTAAAACGCAGATTAAAGCTCGGAACGTGCTGTTTTGCTAAAATAAGCATTTTCAAGCATTTTAGATCGTTGAAATCGTTCAAATACGCAATATTAATAAAAAACGAATAATAAAAAATTCGTCGTTTTTATGTTGTTTACGCGTTAAAACGCAGATTAAAGCTCAAAACGTGCTGTTTTGCTAAAATAAGCATTTTCAAGCCTTTTAGATCGTTGAAATCGTTCAAATAGAAGCAAATATTAACAAAAAAACGAATAATAAATACTCAGAGCCGGAGCTGTTTTACGCGTTAAAACGCAGATTAAAGCCTTCAAAACGTGCTGTTTTGCTAAAATAAGCATTTCTACAAGCATCTTAGATCGCTGGAAATCGTTTAAATAGAAGCAATATTAATAAAACGAATAATAAAAATTCGTCATTTTATGCTGTTTTACGCGTTAAAACGCAGATTAAAGCTCAAAACGTGCTGTTTTTGCCAAAATAAGCATTTTCAAGCATTTTAGATCGTTGAAATCGTTCAAATAGACGCAATATTAATAAAAAAAAACGAATAATAAAAATTTCGTCGTTTTTATGCTGTTTTACGCGCTAAAACGCAGAATAAAGCTCAAAACGTGCTGTTTTGGCTAAAATAAGCATTTTCAAGCATTTTAGATCGTTGAAATCGTTCAAATAGAAGCACATAATAAAAAAACGAATAATAAAAAATTCGTCGTTTTATGTTGTTTTACGCTTGAAAACGCAGATTAAAGCTCAAAACGCGCTGTTTTACAAATAAGCATTTTCAAGCATTTTAGATCGCTGAAATAGTTTTAAATAGAAGCATATTAATAAAAAACGAATAATAAAAAAATCATTTTATGCTGTTTTACGTTAAAACGCAGATTAAAGCTCAAACGTGCTGTTTTGCTAAAATAAGCATTTTCAAGCATTTTTAGATCGTTGAAATGTGGTTCAAATAGACGCACATTAAATAAAAACGAATAATAAAAATTTCTGTCGTTTTATGCTGTTTTACGCGTTAAAACGCAGAATAAAGCACAAAACGTGCTGTTTTGCTAAAATAAGCATTTTCAAGCATTTTAGATCGTTGAAATCGTTCAAATAGACGCACATTAATAAAAACGAATAATAAAAATTTGCCTGTTTTATGTTGTTTACGCGTTAAAACGCAGATTAAAGCTCAAACGTGCTGTTTTGCTAAAATAAGCATTTTCAAGCATTTTAAATCGTTGAACGTTCAAATAGGACACAATATTGATAAAACGAATAAGAAAAAATTCGTCGTTTTTATGCTGTTTTACGCGTTAAAACGCAGATTAAAAGCTCAAAACGTGCTGTTTTGCTAAAATAAGCATTTTCAAGCATTTTAGATCGTTGAAATCGTTCAAATAGACGTGCAATAAAAAATAAAAACGAATAATAAAAATTCTGTCGTTTTTATGTTTTACGTTAAAACGCAGAATAAAGCTCAAAACGCGCTGTTTTGCCAAAAATAAGCATTTTCAAGTATTTTAGATCAAGCTGAACCGTTCAAATAGACGCAATATTAATAAAAAACGAATAATAAAAATTCTTTTGTCGTTTTATGTTGTTTTACGTTAAAACGCAGATTAAAGCTCAAACGTGCTGTTTTGCAAAAAATAAGCATTTTCAAGCTTTTTAGATCGTTGAAATCGTTCAAATAGAAGAAAATATTAATAAAATGAATAAAAAAAAAATTTGGGTCGTTTTATGCTGTTTTACGCTTTAAAAAAGGCGGGATTAAAGCTAAAAACGTTGTTTTGCTAAAATAAGCATTTTCAAGCTTTTTTTAGATCGTTTGAAATCGTTTCAAATAGACGCAATATTAAAAAAAAACGAATAAAAAAAAAATTCGTCTTTTTATGCTGTTTTACGCTTTTAAAACGCAGATTAAAACCCTAAAAACGTGCTTTTTTTTGGGTTAAAAAAAGCATTTTCCCCATTTTAGATCGTTGACATCGTTCAATTAGAAGCAATATTAAAAAAAAACGAATAATAAAAATTCGTCATTTTTATGCGTTTTACGCGAAAAACGCAGTTTAAAAACCCTAAAAACGTGCTGTTTTGCTAAAATAAGCATTTTCAAGCATTTTAGATCGTTAAAATCGTTCAAATAGACCCCAATTTTAAATAAAAACGAATAATAAAATTTCGTCGTTTTATGCTGTTTTACGCGTTAAAACGCAGAATAAAGCTAAAAACGTGCTTTTTTCCCAAAATAAGCTTTTTTGACGGAATCGTTCAAATAGACGCAATATTAATAAAAACGAATAAAAAAAAATTTCGTCGTTTTATGTTGTTTTACGCGTTAAAACGCAGATTAAACCCAAAAACGGCTGTTTTGCTTAAGCTTTTTCAAGCATTTTGATCGTTGAAATCGGTCAAATGAAGAATATTAAAAAAAACGAAAAAAAAAAAATTCGTCGTTTTTAGCTTTTACGCGTTAAAACGCAGATTGCTAAAAACGTGCTTTTTGCTAAAATGTTTTCCTTTTAGACGTTGAAACGTTCAAATAGTAGCAATATTATTAAAAACGAATAATAAAAATTCGTCGTTTTTTGCGCGCTTTAAAAAACGAATTAAAAAGCTCAAAACGGCTTTTTTTTAAAAATAATCATTTTTCGCTTTTTGATCGTTAAAACGCAAATAGACGAAAAATAAAAACGAATAATAAAAATTTCGTCTTTTTTGGTTTTTCGCGTTAAAAAGAATAAAAGCTCAAAGGGCTTTTTTGCTAAAATAAGCATTTTCAAGCATTTTAGATCGGAAACGTTCAAATAAAAATATTAAAAAAAAAACGAATAATAAAAATTCGTCGTTTTATTGTTTTACGCGTTAAAACGAAATTAAAGCTCAAACGGCTTTTTTGCTAAATAAGCATTTTCAAGCTTTTTAGATCGTTGAAATCGTTCAAATAGAGCAAATTTTAAAAAAACGAATAAAAAAATTGTCGTTTTATGCTGTTTTACGCGTTAAAACGCAGATTAAAGCTCAAAACGGCTTTTTTGCAAAAAAAATTTTCAAGCATTTTGATCGTTGAAATCGTTCAAATAGAAGAAATAAAAAAAAAACGAAAAAAAAAAAATTTGTCATTTTTATGTGTTTTACGCGTTAAAACGGATTAAAGCTCAAAAGGGCGTTTTTTTTAAAAATAAGATTTTCGTTTTGACGTTAAATCGTTCAAATAGACGCAAATTAAAAAAAACAAAAAAAAAATTTGTCGTTTTATGCTGTTTTACGCTTTAAAAAACGCAGAATGCCAAAACGGCTGTTTTCCCAAAATAAGTTTTCAAGCATTTTGATCGTGACATCGTTCAAATAGACGCAATATTAAAAAAAAAACGAATAATACCCGTCGTTTTATGCTGTTTTACGCGTTAAAACGCAGATTAAAGCCCAAAACGGCTGTTTTGCTAAAATAAGCATTTGAAGCATTTTAACGTTGAAATCGGTCAAAAAAAAATATTAAAAAAAAAACGAATAATAAAAATTCGTCTTTTTTGCTGTTTTACGCGTTAAAAGCAGTTTAAAAAGCTAAAAAACGTGCTGTTTTGCTAAAATAAGATTTTCAAGCTTTTTAGACGTTGAAATCGTTCAAATAGTAGAAATATTTTTAAAAAAACAAAAAAAAAAATTGTCGTTTTATGCACGCGTTAAAACGAAATTAAAGCTAAAAAGGGCTGTTTTGCTAAAATAATCATTTTCAAGCATTTTGATCGGGGAAATCGTTCAAAGACGCAATATTAATCAAAAAAAAATTTCGTCTTTTTTATGTGTTTTACGCTTTAAAAAACGCTGATTAAAGCTAAAAAAGGGCTGTTTTGCAAAAAAATAAGCATTTTAAAATTTTAGACGTGAAATCGTTCAAATAGAAGCAATATTAAAAAAAAACGAAAAAAAAAAAATTCGTCTTTTTATGTTTTTACGCGAAAACGGATTAAAGCTCAAAACGTGCTGTTTTGCTAAAATAAGCATTTTCGCTTTTTAATCGTTGAAATCGTTCAAATAGACGCAAAAAAAAAAAAAAACGAATAAAAAAAATTTTCTCGTTTTTTTTTTTTTTTACGCTTAAAACGGAATAAAGCTAAAAACGTGCTTTTTTCCGAAAAAGATTTTCGATTTTAGATCGTTGAAACGTTCAAAGAGGGCAATATTAAAAAAAAACGAATAATAAAAATTTTGTCTTTTTTTGCTGTTTTACGCAAAAACGCAGTTTAAAAAGCTAAAAACGTGCTGTTTTGCTAAAAAAGCATTTTCAAGCATTTTAGATCGTTAAACGTTCAAATGGGCAATATTAATAAAACGAAAAAAAAATTTGCTTTTTTGCTTTTTTACGTTAAACGCAGTTTGCTCAAAACGTGCTGTTTCTAAAATAAGCATTTTCAAGCATTTTAGATCGTTGAAACGTTTTGAAGCAATATTAAAAAAAAACGAATAAAAAAAATTCGCGTTTTATGCTTTTTTACGCGTTAAAACGCAGATTAAAGCTCAAAAGGCTTTTTTTGCTAAAATAAGCATTTTCAAGCATTTTAGATCGTTGAAATGGGTCAAATAGAACAATATTAATAAAAAACGAATAAAAAAAAAATTCGTTTTTTTTATGTTTTTTCGCGTTAAAACGCGTTTAAAAGCTCAAAGTGCTGTTTTGCTAAAATAAGCATTTTCGCATTTTAGATCGTTAAATCGTTCAAATGGAGCAATAATTAAAAAAACGAATAAAAAATTCGTCTTTTTTATGCTTTTTTACGCTTTAAAAACGCAGATTAAAACTCAAAACGTGCTTTTTTTCTAAAATAAGCATTTTCAAGCATTTTGATCGTTGAAATCGTTCAAATAGACGCAAAATTAAAAAAAACGAATAATAAAATTTTTGTCGTTTTATGCTTTTTTACGCGTTAAAACGCAGATTAAAGCTAAAAACGTGCTGTTTTGCAAAAAATAAGCATTTTCAAGCATTTTAGATCGTTGAAATCGTTCAAATAGAAGCAATATTAAAAAAAACGAATAAAAAAAATTTTCGTCTTTTTTTTATGCTGTTTTCGCGTTAAAACGCAGTTTAAAAAGCTCAAAACGTGCTGTTTTGCTAAAAAAAAACTTTTTAAAGCATTTTAGATCGTTGAAATCGTTTAAATAGAAGCAATAAAAAAAACGAATAAAAAAAAAATTCGTCTTTTTATGCTGTTTTACGCGTTAAAACGCAGTTTAAAAACCAAAAAGGCTTTTTTTGCTAAAATAACATTTTCAAGCATTTTAGATCGTTGAAATCGTTCAAATAGACGCAAAAAAATAAAAACAATAAAAAAAAATTGTCTTTTTTATCTGTTTTACGCGTTAAAACGCAGTTAAAAGCTCAAAACTGCTGTTTTGCTAAAATAAGCATTTTCAAGCATTTTAGATCGTTGAAATCTTTTAAATAGAGAAATATTAAAAAAAACGAATAATAAAAATTCGTCTTTTTTTATGCTGTTTTACGCTTTAAAAAGCAGATTAAACCTCAAAACGTCTGTTTTCAAAATAAGCATTTTCAACATTTTAATCGTTGAAATCGTTAAATAGAGCAATAAAAATAAAAACAATAATAAAAATTTTCGCTTTTTATGTTTTTTTACGCGTTAAAACGCAAAATAAAGCTCAAAACGTTTTGTTTTGCTAAAAAAAAGCTTTTTTCAACATTTTGATCTTAAATCGTTCAAATAGCGCAAATAAAAACAATAAAAAAAATTTCGTCGTTTTTTTCTTTTTACGCGTTAAAACGCAGATTAAAGCTCAAACGTGCTTTTTTGCTAAAATAAGCATTTTCAAGCATTTTAATGGTTAAAATCGTTAAATAAAAGCAATATTAATAAAACGAATAATAAAAATTGTCTTTTTGCTTTTTTTTAAAAACGCGTTAA